>NC_134353.1:475825600-476043100 GCF_048569485.1 Anomaloglossus baeobatrachus
GACATCATGGCCGGAAAAATAAAAGGAACAAGTCAAAGAGGAAGACCAGCAATCTGATAGCTTTATACTATCAAGATAACGGCAGAGAAGACCCTGGTGAACCGATCTATGCTTGCACAAGATTGATCTTCCCACAGAGTGTTAAGTCATGAAGTTGCCAAGTATATTTCAAATAATAATAAGAATGGAAAAGATTAATGGCTGTAAGAAATGGTTGAAATGCAGAGTCCAATGGAAAGTGGAGGTAAGATAAAAGACACAGTTACTTTATATAGAAGAAACTGGTATAGAAAGGATAAAATGAAAATATGACTGAAAGAAATGTGCATAGTCTGTATAAATTGCAGAGTTACAGCAAAGTGGCGATGAGGACAAAGGGAAACAGTACCTTTTAATAATGGAATGTCAGTGTTTGAGTAAAAGTAGATGAGGTTCAGCTGCAGTGGTAGACAGGAAGGGAAAGTGGTACTTAAAAGTGAAGAGGTGAGAGGCAGGCGCATCACAGAGATCCTGTGCGCACGCAGTGTGTATGACGCAATAAGTGTCTGCGCAACAAGTGTCCGAAGTTCTCCAAAATTATGTATAGAAAAGGCTAAATGAAAGACAGGGAGAGGTGGCAGAGATGCACAGAATAGAACTGTGAGTTGAGTCTAGGCTATGTGCGCACATTAAGTATTTGGTTGCACAAATTTTTGCACCATTTCTGCATCTCTTGCAGGAAAAACACTTCTTCTTCTACTTACGTTTTAGGTACTTTTATGCATGCGTTTTTTCCAATCCATTTTTACTGCATTCTGGGATGGAAAAATGTTGCAAAAATGCTGAAAGAATTGACATGATGCAGATTTATTTCCACACCAAATCTGTAATGGAAAAAAAGCAACGTGCACAAAACATCAGGATTCTCATTGACTTTGCTGGTATGAGGATGTGCATACTGTTCTGTGACAAAACTGCACTCAAAAACACATGAAAACTAGCCTTATGCGGGCGTCACATGGTACGATATATCGTGCGATATGTCGGCGGGGTCACGTCGTAAGTGACGCACATCCGGCATCGTTTGATATATCATAGCGTGTGACAGCTATGAGCGACGGTGAACGAGCAAAAATACTCACCTTATCGTTGCTCGTTGACACGTCGCTCATTTTCAAAAAGTCGTTTTTTCTTTTCTGCGCTGGTTGTTCATCGTTCCCGAGGCAGCACACATCGCTCCGTGTGACACCCCGGGAACGATGAACACAGCTTACCTGCGTCCGTCAGCAATGCGGAAGAAAGGAGATGGGCGGGATGTTTACGTTCCGCTCATCTCTGCCCCTCCGCTTCTATTGGCCAGCCACTGTGTGACATCGCTGTGACGCCGAACGTCCCTCCCCTTCAGGAAGAGGATGTTCGCCGCCCACAGCGATGTCGTTCAGCAGGTAAGTGCGTGTGACGGGGGTTAACGACTTTGTGCGCCACGGGCAACTAATTGCCCGTGACACACAAACGACGGGGGCAGGTGCAATCGCTCATGCGATCGCACGATAGATCGTCTCGTGTGACGCCTGCAGTAGAGTGCACAGCCTTAGAATCGTAGAAAAAGCACGAAGAAGAGGTAAAAGTAATGGAAATAAGATGGATAATGCAGAAAGAACTGAAGTTAGTATATGGATGGGCAACTGATAATAAATGATAAAAATGAGAATAAAGGCTAATGAACGTGAAAGTGTTAATAAAGAGATGATGAAAAGAGGGGGAAAAAAGGGAAATTGGCAGCCGCCGGCTTTCAGTCATACAAGCAACACAGGCATGCGAGCACAGCTACAATCTCGGCTCATAGTACTGAGAGTGGGAGCTGTAAGCACGCCACAGCACTCTAACTTACAGGCTGCTCTGAAGTGTGTCAGCAGGTTAATACCGTTATCTGACGTAACAGATTCCCTTTAATGATAATTGCTGTATGTTTGGGATCATTGTTCTGCTGCAGAATACATTTGGAGCCCATCAGACACCTCCCAAATGGTATTGTATGATAGATGAGTATCAGCCTGTATTTCTCAGTATTCGGCCTGTTTCACACATCAGTGAAAAACACAGATGATTTTCACTGACGTGTAAAAAACGCATGTGTCCCTCCGTGTCCTATGATTCACGGCACACGTGGGTTGTCCATGTGCAATCCCTGGTACGTGCTCCGTTATCCATGATTGCACATGAAGATAAACTCACCTGTCCCCGCTCCTGCTGTCCGTGGTGCTGAACTCTGCTGTGTTTCCGCCTCCACTGCAGCTACTTCCGGGTCGGCTGTTCCTGTATACATTAATATGCATGAGAATTAGCAGCCGCCTCTGAAGCAGAGGCAGGAGACGAGCAGCGCTGGAGAAGGTGAGTTGAAAATGCTTTTTATTTTCAATGTTCATGTTTTTCTGGTATATGTTTCACGGACCACACCATAGTGTGGGACATCAGTGATGACAGAAAAAACGGACATGTCTCAGTGTGGCAATCACGGACACGTCCATATGCCGTACGGAGACACGGTCAGTGAAAAATCACTGATATGTGAGCAAGACCCATTGATTAGAATGGGTCTGCGTATGTCAGTGATTCTGGTACATATAAAATCTAGCACATACGTACCAGAATCAGTGACATGTGAAAGAGGCCTTGAGGACACCTTTAGTCCTGACAAATCCCCATCTCCATTTGCTGAAATACAGCCTCGAAGTTGAAAGGGATTTCCACGATACTTCACTGTTGCCTGCAGACACTTATTATTGTACCAGTTTTCAGCCCTTCATGGCACAAACATTTTGACTAATCAGACCAGAGCACCTTCTGTCATTTTTCTACACTCCAGTTCATATATTTTTGTGCCTCATTTAGCGGCTTCACCTTGTTTCAATGATTTTTCCTGCGGTTCTTCCATAAAGTCCACTTCTGTGCAGACTTCTTTGAACAGTTGAAGGGTGTAGTAGTTCCACGCGTTGGTGCCAGTCCTGAGCTCATGGCATTGCTGGACATATTCTGATTTTAAGGGAATGATTCCACTTGCATATAGCTTCCGATGCAAAAGCACTGGAAGCTATCTGCTAATGACAATCTGCTGCGAGCGTCAGCCGAGGGTCATGTGACTGTGATGTGATCTTATGATCGTATCACAGCTGTGGAGAAGAGGGAGGGAACACCTTCTCCCCATCTCTTCCGCTGTCTGTCTCTGCGTATATTGCACTACACTCGGATTACATGTGAGTGCAGTGCGAAGTTTCACACGCTCCCATAGACTTGTATGGGGGTGCGTGAGCCGAGACCAGCTGCAAAATGCAGCATGCTGCAATTCATTCCGCATGCTGCTATGGCATGAGAAATCAATCGCAGATGGACACTGCCCCATATTTTTGCACTAGTGCGAGTGCAATCTGATGTTTTATCGGATTGCTCTCGTCCATGCAAAACGCAAGTGGAACCGAACCCTTAAGGTAAGTCTTTCACCAGCTAAACTAAGTTTTCTTAAAAAATGCACAAAAATGGTTTTGACACCGTTTTGGTGCGGCTTTCTGCCAGGAGATGTAAATTTGGTGCTGAAATGTCTGCACCAGATTTTATTTTGATATGCATGAAATCTCCACCTGCTAAGTGTGCTGACCGTGTGGTTTTGGTGCATTTTTTCTCTCTATAGACATCTTTGTGGAACCTGAAAAAGCGCAAGCAAAGCAAGCTTTTCTGTAGTATTAATATACATTAAAAACCCAGATCTGCAATAAACATGTATCAAATATGGGGAAAACACATCAAAAATTGCAGCAAACACTCAATAAGCAAAGAAGATTGTTATTGCATTGTGTGGTGCTCACACCTACAGAAATAACACAAAATTTATGCCACGTTTGAACTCGGCCTCATTGTTACATTTTTATTACATTTTTTTCTGAGTTTAATAGAGAAAAAAATTAATCACACCATGTTTTTCCCCCATTTACTGATTACCATAAATAATCTGATCGATTTGTTGTGCGAGTTGTTGTGATTACAAGGACACCAAATGTCCATGTTATTTACTGATTTGTGATGTTTATTATTTAAAATTTAAAAAGTGCATTAAAAATTACATTAATTCTATTTTTTTACATTCGTTTTATTCATTTTATTAGAAGAAAAAGAAATCTCTTTTATTCTCCCTCTAGAATACTGGACAAAGATGTAGCACTCTTTTACAATGCATCTCTATGTCCAGTGCAATCTGCCTGTGGAGTCAGAGCCTGCAATGAAGCTTCAAGTATAGAAAATCCTCCCTATGAGATCACCAGAATCTGTGGCTCAAAGGCCAGGGCTCCTGATAAAATCTTTGTGTGTTGTTTGTTTGAGTCACAGGGATGGATAAAAAAACCTGATATTTTTGTAATTATTTCAGGTTATTTTATAATATTTTTAGATCAACAAAAAAATCTTACTTTTTCTTTATCTCTAAGGACATTTAGATATATGTATATCTGTATTAGCTGAAAAATCTGCTTCTGGTTCTGGGATCCCTGCTGCATGGCAAGATTACAAAATCCTCCTTCTCAGTGCAGGCAGTAGCTCAATGGTAGAATTGCTGCCTACAGATAAGGAGTTCATGAGTTCTCCTCCCTAAAAACCAGAGAGTTAATTTATGAACTGAGAGGAGAAGCTGGGACAAGATCAGTGAATGCTACTGACAGTGCTACTGAGCACTGAAATTAGGACAGTTCTGCTGAATCTGGGATGGTTGGGAACTATGCACATGTGCTTTCTTGTTCGAGACCTAGCACCACCTATTGAAGTAAATATTGACCCTTTAATGAGCTTTGCTACATGACTGAGGAGAGGTAAACACATGTCTGCATATGGACTTTTTGATTTTGCTTTTAAGTCTTGTGGCAAGGCTAAATGGTAGATAATATGACAGTAATATATCTTGCCTGAGACACTCAGAGGCAAAAATATGAGGACCGCTGAGATTTCTTAGTTCTCTGTAATTCTGAGTCCCGCCCACATGAGATCACCAAGGGTTGGGTCAAGTGAGGGGTTCAAAGGTGTCCACCATATTTCTTCATTATTCTTCTGTGGGGAGGTTATGTTGTGTAACGTGCTGGAAGCAACCAGAACCCCCCTGGCCCCATAGCACCTCCCATGTGGCCTTGTAGACTGTGGGCCCTTGCGGGCACAGTCCTCTCTCTTCCTGTACCTGTCTGTGCCTTGTATTGTTCGTGATTATTGTACTTGTCTACCTATGCCCCTTTCCACATGTAAAGCTGAATAAATGATGCTATAATAAAAAATAATAATATTGACTTTTAGGATTGCTATATCCAGTAGATGGCCCCAGTATTCAAGTTCTCTTCCTATCTAAAATGACTATTTTCATAACTAGTATAAAGAATATGTGAGAGGTAGATCTTCTGATATCTAATTAGTGGTGTAATTAGCTAATAGCATTATTAGTTGTTAGCTGATTCTTTACTATGTCTATACATAACTGTTTTCCTCTTCACTGCAGGAATCTTTTTCTGACATATCAGAATGCTTGCAGGAAGTACCAAGAGCAGCAGCACAAACTGGAGTCTCAGGCTGATTTAATGTCACAACAGCAACAGCGTCAGCTACAAAAACTTGGGCAAAGTATCCAAAATCTGCAAAAGAAAAAGATTGATAGGGACACTGGGGAAACATCCCTGTAAAAGGAAAAAAAAACATTTTGTGCTTCCTCCAAAGTGTATTATGGGATGACATGATAATTAACACTTCATTATAAAGTACAGACAACGGCCATTACGGTAGCTTATATTATTTACACAGTATTGATTATTGCCTTACTCCGCAGTGCAGTTGTTCAAATTGTTAGTAATATGCTTGATTTGCCTCTTCTTTAACAAAGTAACAGAACTCTGTATGTGAGGTATTTTATGTATTTTCTTTACATAAACATTTTGTTATGAAACACATACTGCTAATAAAAATTTGTAGTTTGAGTGGTGTAATGTCCTAAGTAGCTATCATGCCAGGGGAGATAGGGGGCCTAGCTTTACCCAAAGTTAAAACAAAACCATGGTATTTGACATGTTAACCCTTTCCCAATCCCCTCTTCATCTTGCAGAGCAAAGTATTGTAATGCGCATGTGCTGGGAAAGAGCAGAGAGCACCGATGATCTAGAAGTAAAAGTAACGCATGCGCGATACAGTACTTTGCTCTTCCCTCAGCAAGGCAGAGAAAAGTATGCCTGCGCAGGAGCGTGATTGAGAGACAGTGTGTGGATGATGAAACCAGAGAAAAAAAGTCTTTAAATTTGCCCATATATCTTCACATCTCCAGGTCAACAATGACTCAAACAGCACCAATATTTATAACAATACATTTTATTGAGTACCAAAAAATAGGGTGCAAGGAAATGGAAAAGGACAGAATACAAAAGTACACAGGACCTATGAAGTAGGAGGGTGAAAAAATTCCACACACCTACCCAGTCATTAAAACTTTTCAAAGCTCAAGTATATTGCTGCCAAAAATATAAATATAGCCCCACAGACAGAGGAAAATTCTCCCATATGGTCTCACTATAGTGTTCCAATAAAGCATATTATTTAATTAACTGCCTAGGGACCTGACTGGAGAAAAGTCCAATGTCGTAGTATATAACAAAAGTGCAGCATATACATGAAAAGAGCTTACCTAGTAGTTATCAGGGTGCAGGGGTAGGTGTGGGGAAGGAGTCCCAACACGTGTTTCGCGTGTCACTGCTTCCTTGGGAGATCGTGGACAAAAGGTACAAGGTGCAGGGTTTATATGCAAGGATGAATCTCATCAGGTATGCATCACCTGGCATGCCATAAAGGTCGCAGGTGTGCATGACAGCAGGAGATATGGCTACTCTAATGTTCCCTGGGCGGGGAGAAAACTGTGACGTGTCATCACAGGGCCGTATTTGCCACTAGGCACCCGTGGTCCCGTGCCTAGGGCGGCACGTTGCGGGGGGCGGCACTTTCTGGCAGCAAAAAAAAAAAAAATATATACATTTTTTTTTTTTTACATCCCCGCCCCCCGTCCCTCCCTCCGTTACACTCAGCTGTGTTCCGGGGGGGGAGGCGCACTTCTGCTGTCTATTTAAATACATGGCGGGCGCCAGGCATAGTGAGCTGACTAACCCCGGAAGTTCCATGGCCTGCACTTCCGGGGTCAGAGGCGCGCGGGCGCAACAATCAGCTCACTGGCCCGTGCTGCAGCGTCCAATGCTGCAGCTGACACACGCCGCGGAGGAGGACGCGTCTGCAGCTGGAGCAAGCCAGAAGAGGAGCCAGCCAGAGCAGGGCGGCGGGCACCGGAGCAGGTAAGGCAGAGGCAGAGCCTAGAATGTATGGGCTCCTTACAGGTTAGTTGATGATCGTTGCGAATTGCGATGCCTCTTTTTGTCCACTGTAATCATGCAAGGGGAGGCTGGGGGGAGAGAGGCTGAGGCTGGGGGAGGCTGGGAAGAGAGAGAGGCTGGGGGGAGGCTGGGAAGAGAGAGAGGCTGGGGGGAGGCTGGGAAGAGAGAGAGGCTGGGGGGAGGCTGGGAAGAGAGAGAAGCTGGGGGGAGGCTGGAAAGAGAGAGAGGCTGGGGGAGGCTGGGAAGAGAGAGAGGCTGGGAAGAGAGAGGCTGAGGGGAGGCTGGGAAGAGAGAGAGAGAGGCTGAGGCTGGGAAGAGAGAGAGACTGAGACTGGGGGGAGGCTGGGAAGAGAGAGAGGCTGAGGCTGGGGGGAGGCTGGGAAGAGAGAGAGGCTGAGGCTGGGGGGAGGCTGAGGCTGGGGGGAGGCAGGGAAGAGAGAGAGGCTGAGGCTGGGGGAGGCTGGGAAGAGAGAGAGGCTGGGAAGAGAAAGAGGCTGAGGCTGGGGGGAGTCTGGGAAGAGAGAGAGGCTGGGAAGAGAGAGAGGCTTAGGCTGGGAAGAGAGGCTGAGGCTGGGGGGAGAGAGGCTGAGGCTGGGGGGGAGGCTGGGGGGAGAGAGAGGCTAAGGCTGGGGGGGAGGCTGGGGGGAGAGAGAGGCTGAGGCTGGGGGGAGAGAGAGGCTGAAGCTGGGGGGGAGGCTGGGAGAAGAGAGGCTGATTCTGGGGGAGGCTGGGAGGGGGAGGCTGATGCTGAGGGAGGCTGATGCTGGGGGAGGCTGGGAGGAGAGAGGCTGATGCTGGGGGAGGCTGGGAGGGGGAAGGTGAGGCTTGGAGTAGGGAGGCTGATGCTGAGGGAGGCTGGGAGGAGGGAGGCTGATGCTGGGGGAAGCTGGGAGGGTGAGGCTTGGAGGAGGGAAGCTGATGCTGAGGGAGGCTTGGAGGAGGGAGGCTGATGCTGAGGGAGGAGGGAGGCTGATGCTGGGGGAGGCTGGGAGGAGGAAGGCTGATGCTGGGGGAGGCTGGGAGGAGGAAGGCTGATGCTGGGGGAGGCTTGGAGGAGGGAGGCTGATGCTGGGGGAGGTTGGGAGGAGGGAGGCTGATGCTGGGGGAGGCTGGGAGGAGGGAGGCTGATGCTGGGGGATGTTGGGAGGAGGGAGGCTGATGCTTGGGGAGGTTGGAAGGAGGGAGGCTGATGCTTGGGGAGGTTGGGAGGAGGGAGGCTGAGGCTTGGGGAGGCTGGGAGGAGGGAGGCTGAGGCTTGGGGAGGCTGGGAGGAGGGAGGCTGGGAGGAGGGAGGCTGAGGCTGGGGGAGGCTGGGAGGAGGGAGGCTGAGGCTGGGGGAGGCTGGGAGGAGAAAGGCTGAGGCTGGGGGAGGCTGAGGCTGAGGGAGGCTGATGCTGAGGGAGGCTGATGCTGAGGGAGGCTGATGCTGGGGGAGGCTGGAAGAAGGGAGGCTGATGCTGGGGGAGGCTGAGGCTGGGAGGAGGGAGGCTGATGCTGGGGGAAGCTGGGAGGAGGGAGGCTGATGCTGTGGGAGGCTGGGAGGAGAGAGGCTGATGCTGGGAGGAGAGAGGCTGATGCTGGGGGAGGCGGGAGGCTGATGCTGGGGGAGGCTGGGAGGAGAGAGGCTGATGCTGGGGGAGGCGGGAGGCTGATGCTGGGGGAGGCTGGGAGGCTGATGCTGGGGGAGGCTGGGAGGAGAGAGGCTGATGCTGGGGGAGGCTGATGCTGGGGGAGGCTGGGAGGCTGATGCTCGGGGAGGCTGGGAGGCTGATGCTGGGGGAGGCTGGGAGGAGGGTGGCTGATGCTGGGGGAGGCTGGGAGGAGAGAGGCTGATGCTGGAGGAGGCTCATGCTGGGGGAGGCTGGGAGGAGAGAGGCTGATGCTGGGGTAAGCTGGGAGCAGGGAGGCTGATGCTGAGGGAGGCTGGGGGGAGAGAGGCTGATGCTGGGGGAGGCTGGGGGGAGAGAGGCTGATGCTGGGGGAGAGGCTGCTGCTGGAGGCGGGGGGAGAGAGGCTGATGCTGGAGGAGGCTCATGCTGGGGGAGGCTGGGAGGAGAGAGGCTGATGCTGGAGGAGGCTCATGCTGGGGGAGGCTGGGAGGAGAGAGGCTGATGCTGGGGTAAGCTGGGAGCAGGGAGGCTGATGCTGAGGGAGGCTGGGGGTAGAGAGGCTGATGCTGGGGGAGGCTGGGGGGAGAGAGGCTGATGCTGGGGGAGAGGCTGCTGCTGGAGGCGGGGGGAGAGAGGCTGCTGCTGGGGGAATGGGAGAGAGGGGCCAATGCTAGAGACAGAGGACAAGGGTTGAGGGATAGAGCAATGACAATATCGATGGCGGGGGAGTGTAAGGACTCAGAATAAGAGGGGGCAGCATTGGGAGCTCATTATGGAGAAGGGGCAGCATGTGTGGGCTCAGTATGGAGTGGAACAATGTAGGGGGAGTCAATATCAAGAGTGGGGTAGTGTGTGTGTGTGTGTGTGTGTGTGGGTCTCAGCATAAGCGCTAGTGTGGTGTTCTTAGTATGATGAGTGGGGCAGCATGGAGATGTCATTATGGAAAAGAGGAAGGCAGCATTAGGAGCTCATGGAGAGGGGCAGCATGCACGGGACACTGTGAGGAGGGGGCAGCATGCATGGGACACTGTGAGGAGGGGGCAGCATGCATGGGACATTGTGAGCAGGGGGCAGCATGCATGGGACACTGTGAGGAGGGGGCAGCATGCATGGGACATTGTGAGGAGGGGGCAGCATGCATGGGACATTGTGAGGAGGGAGCAGCATGCATGGGACATTGTGAGGAGGGGGCAGCATGCATGGGACATTGTGAGGAGGGGGCAGCATGCATGGGACATTGTGAGGAGGGGGCAGCATGCATGGGACACTGTGAGGAGGGGGCAGCATGCATGGGACACTGTGAGGAGGGGGCAGCATGCATGGGACACTGTGAGGAGGGGGCAGCATGCATGGGACATTGTGAGGAGGGGGCAGCATGCATGGGACACTGTGAGGAGGGGGCAGCATGCATGGGACATTGTGAGGAGGGGGCAGCATGCATGGGACATTGTGAGGAGGGGGCAGCATGCATGGGACATTGTGAGGAGGGGGCAGCATGCATGGGACATTGTGAGGAGGGGGCAGCATGCATGGGACATTGTGAGGAGGGAGCAGCATGCATGGGACATTGTGAGGAGGGGGCAGCATGCATGGGACATTGTGAGGAGGGAGCAGCATGCATGGGACACTGTGAGGAGGGGGCAGCATGCATGGGACATTGTGAGGAGGGAGCACCATGCATGGGACATGGTGAGGAGGGGGCAGCATGCATGGGACATTGTGAGGAGGGGGCAGCATGCATGGGACATTGTGAGGAGGGGGCAGCATGCATGGGACACTGTGAGGAGGGGGCAGCATGCATGGGACACTGTGAGGAGGGGGCAGCATGCATGGGACACTGTGAGGAGGGGGCAGCATGCATGGGACATTGTGAGGAGGGGGCAGCATGCATGGGACACTGTGAGGAGGGGGCAGCATGCATGGGGCACTGTGAGGAGGGGGCAGCATGCATGGGACACTGTGAGGAGGGGCAGCATGCATGGGACACTGTGAGGAGGGGGCAGCATGCATGGGACACTGTGAGGAGGGGGCAGCATGCATGGGACATTGTGAGGAGGGGGCAGCATGCATGGGACATTGTGAGGAGGGGGCAGCATGCATGGGACACTGTGAGGAGGGGGCAGCATGCATGGGACATTGTGAGGAGGGGGCAGCATGCATGGGACACTGTGAGGAGGGGGCAGCATGCATGGGACACTGTGAGGAGGGGGCAGCATGCATGGGACACTGTGAGGAGGGGGCAGCATGCATGAGACACTGTGAGGAGGGGGCAGCATGCATGGGACATTGTGAGGAGGGGGCAGCATGCATGGGACATTGTGAGGAGGGGGCAGCATGCATGGGACATTGTGAGGAGGGGGAAGCATGCATGGGACATTGTGAGGAGGGGGCAGCATGCATGGGACATTGTGAGGAGGGGGCAGCATGCATGGGACATTGTGAGGAGGGTGCAGCGTGATGTGAGGTCAATGTGCAGATCAAATTTCATAATTGAGGAAGGTGTGGTGGGTATAATTTATAAGGGAGGGCAGTGTGTAGTTTATTAGGGACAGTGTCACAGTCACAGTATATAAGTGGGGACGGTGTGGTGGGAATATTTTATACTCATGCTATGTTTTGATGTGCCTGTGGTGATCCCCATTGGGGGGGGGGGGTTAGTGCCCTTCATTTCTCATTGATACTTTTTAAAGTGTTTTACAGAGTAGATCTGCCTTAAACAGATGTCGTGTGCGAAAACTCAGTTTTACGTTGTCACTAAGGGGCGCGACCACTTAAAGTGCCTAGGGCAGCATGAAGGCAAAATACAGCCCTGATTATACCTAGGAAACACTGCAAGGAGAGCCGTGCGAACTGCGCATGCACATACCGCAAACCCGAAAGCGCACACCAATAGTTTGGACACACCTTCTCATCTCTAGAACAACTGTTAAAAGGAGACTTTGTGCAGCAGGCCTTCATGGTAAAATAGCTGCTAGGAATCCACTGCTAAGGACAGGCAACAAGCAGAAGAGACTTGTTTGGGCTAAAGAACACAAGGAATGGACATTAGACCAGTGGAAATTTGTGCTTTGGTCTGATGAGTCCACATTTGAGATCTTTGGATCCAACCACCATGTCTTTGTAGAAAAGGTGAACGGATGGACTCTACATGGCTGGTTCCCACCGTGAAGCATGGATGAGGAGGTGTGATGGTGTGGGGGTGCTTTGCTGGTGACACTGTTGGGGATTTATTCAAAATTGAAGGCATACAGAACCAGCATGCCTACCATAGTATCTTGCAGCGGCATGCTATTCCATCCGGTTTGCGTTTAGTTGGACCATCATTTATTTTTCAACAGGGCAATGACCCCAAACACATCTCCAGGCTGTGTAAGGGCTATTTGACTAAGAAGGAGAGTGATTGGGTGCTACACCAGATGACCTGGTCACCGGACCTGAACCCAATCGAGATGGTTTGGGGTGAGCTGGACCGCAGAGTGAAGACAAAAGGGCCAACAAATGCTAAGCATCTCTGGGAACTCCTTCAAGACTGTTGGAAAACCATTTCCGGTGACTACCTCTTGAAGCTTATCAAGAGAATGCCAAGAGTGTGCAACATAGTAATGAAAGCAAAAGGTGGCTACTTTGAAAAACCTAGAATATAAGACATATTTTCAGTTGTTTCACACTTTTTTAAGTATTTCATTCCACATGTTTTAATTCATAGTTTTGATGACTTCAATGTGAATCTACAATTTTCAGCGTCCTGAAAATACAGAAAAGTCTTTGAATGCAAAGGTGTGTCCAAACTTTTGGTCTGTACTGTATATTAGACTGCAGCCACGCGTGGCGTAATAAATCATGCCAGTGCCACTGCACGATATATAATGTCTAATTTCGTGGGTTTTGGCCAATGAAAGTGTGCCGCCCCCGCGTCAGCAGCCGGGCTGCTCGGATCTGGATTCAAGGTGGCTCGAGGGGTCTCCGAACCCAGGGGTCGGGGTCGTGCGGCCACTCGAATAAAGGGGGAGTATTTACATGGGGCTGTTTGGTTAAAGTTCGTGATGCCACCCGTGGTGCGTGGTAAGATGGAGTACCACCGCTGCGATTGGGAGTTCCCGGTGGTGATGGTGTGGGCAGCTAGGTGTTTAACCCCTTCATGGGTAGGGGGGATGCCCCGGGACTCGGTGATGGTGACGGGGAGGTGCCGTTGGGACGGTAAGGGTCACTTGTGTACTCACTCAGTCCAATAACGCTGACACCGACAACTGTGGTTAACCAAAGTTCTGGACACCACTGCCACTGAGAGGGAGCACGCCTGGATCCTTTGCTCATTGGTGTTGACTGTTAGTCTGTGACCTTTGCCTTGGCACCTAGTCTTCTGGTTGGTTCCTTTAGTGTAAAACTAATCGGGTCCCGCTAACCAGTATGGCTAACTGGGTGAGCTTGCTCTTAGGGTTCATGCTTGGGATTTTCTGGACCGTGTATAATGGAAAAGTCCTATCCCCCTCATTGTGCTAGTACCCTGATTTTGGAGCGGGTGGAGAACGGATCTTGAAGGCTGCAGGAGAGAGGGATACAAACTCCTCAGAAGTCTCTCATAATGCTGCAGCACACACGGCATAGGCCTGAGACTCCACAACAGCCTCACGCCTGTGGGCGGGGATTACTCCCAGTGGGCGGGGCTTACTGCTGTGGCAGGGGATGGCTATACTGAGGAAGCGGCAATGATCAGCTTTGTCCCCTCTTCTGATGGATGGGTCTGGGCGGAACCTAAATGGAACATACAGCGTCTGTGCTGTATACTGGAGGAGAGGCTGTCTGAGTCAGGGGCCCAGCGGGGATCCACTGACTTCCAGGTGGGCAGGAGATCAGTGAAATCGCTCTGTTTAATAGCAGCAGACAATCACCCAGCAGATACACAAAGCTAGGGGCGGGTGATCACTGTGATGCTATTACTGCTCTCCCCGCCCATAATCTCACCCACCTCTCAGCATCGGCTTCACTGGAAAGAGGTGGGCAGGATTATGGGCGGAATTATGGGCGGGGAAAGAAGTGCATATGCATTTGTTAAGTAGCTGGGACATGTGTTATCCCCAGAGCCGGCTGCAGTGACCATGTTCCGCCGCAGTTTGCAGCACAGGGTCCAGACGGGGATCAGAGCTGCATCACATGTTAGCTGGATGTGGTACTCGGGTGCACATCCAGCTGAACCAAGTGCTGAGGTCCAGGACTGGCCCTTTGAAGCCTCTGGCCCGGTCGCAGTGGCGACCCTTGCAACCGCGATTGTTATGCCCCTGGTTATCATTCATATTCTCTGAAAAAAGGCCAAGAAAGCAAAAAATCTGCCGGGGTGTGTATCTCCATATATACATTTGTATTGCATGAACCTACAACTCCCAGTATTTCCTTCACAATGGTAAGGAGATACTGGCAGTTGTTAACAACCAAAATCAGATGGCAGACTTTACAAGAAACATAAAACTGATGAGACAGTTTTTTACATTTACAATTATTATTATTATTACATCCATTTACCTTATAGGTGATGCCTTTACTGATTGAAGTAGTTATCTTTCATTTCATCTCCATTTTGTCCAGTCACCATGATGACTTTTCATGTCCACAGCTTGTCTCTGCAGACTTCCCTCTTTTTATCCATCTACAGCACATCCCGATATTGTGCCTTGAAAATGTCAGTGTCATTATAATACTCCTTGTTCTGGCACCCTCAATCTGTGCTTTGGAAGACGAGTTGACAGACAGCTAAACTCTTTCCCATCAATGCATTGACTCGGACGCTGGGGGTCTTTTACCACTTTTATTAATGAGATCAGTGTAAAACTACAAGAAATAAATGAAAATACTAAGTACAACATAAAACATATCTGAGTTACATATCATTCCATTTGATACAGGACATGCAGGTTAAATGCACTACATGGCGAATACATATTAGCTATAATGACAGGATAATACTTGCAGAACAGAGCAACTACATTATAATTTGATGAGCCCTAGCCAGGGGATCATAACTCACCGACTGTGCTATGTAGAGGCAAACAAAAGGAGCAGAGATTTGGAGAGATGATCAGCATGCAGAATGTCTGTATCCATCTAACTAAAATGACTGCTGAAGAAAAAGAAGGGGCAGAGCCCATGCAAGGTCTGATGGGTAACTACATAAGCCTTGGTGGGACAATTTTCATTGCAGAGTAACCAGTGAAACATTAGATAAACAAACTGCAGTAAGAAAACATTGTCAACATATGGCGCTGTTGGATATCACTGGACAGTATCAATGTCAATTACTAAATGTTATCTTATTACATGGCATAATAAAATAATTATATGCATTTCTATGAAGGCATGACACTCCCCGTCTGGCATCCGGGGGAATGCCACATAAACTTAAACTAGAGCAATAGAATAAGTTCAGAAACAGGTCTAAGAAACAGCTTTGCACTTTGCTTGGGAATCTTGATTTCCACTTTCCTAAAGTACCACCCCGCGACCTCGGCTGCGGCCGCCGAGCCGCTCGGGTCCGTGCTCGTACTGCGGGTGGTGGCTCAAGCCTCTCATGGACCTGGGGTCACGTCGCTCTGCAAGGGGTAGTGGCGGTGCACGCAGGGGTTTGGGTGGTTGAATTAGCAAAGTTCGTGACACCACCCACGGGTTGTGGTGATTGTATGGTGGACACCACTGCTGCCGTTGACTAGGCCTCCCGGGGACGGTGTTATGCAGCTTGGTGTTAACCCCTCCGTGGGCAGGGGGCGATGGTCCCGGGGGCCCGCGGGAATGTGAGGGCCGGGGTGCAGGGCGCAGTGTTGCGGTGCAGTGCGGTGCGGTGCCTGACGGCACTGATGTACTCACTCTGACACAAGATAATGGAGTCTCTGGTAAACCAAACGGTAGAATGGACGGGGCACACAGCCGGCTGCGGTGTTCTCCCTGGATGGGTTGGTGGCGGCTGTCGTTCCCTTTGCACCGATGTTGTGTTGTGAGTGACCCCGGTGCCTGGACACTGGTAGCCTGCTCCCCGGCGTGTAAATGTCGTAGGAGCCAGTTTGCCCACAGGCGCTGGCCCCTTGAATCTCTTGCCTTTGGCGGTGGCACTTATCCGGAACGGTTGGGCTGTTGCCTTCAATCGGGACTTGGGTGGGAATGAACCCCTGAGGTCCAGATCGCAATCAGTAAATTTGACTATAAGGGCGGCTTCTAGCCTAGTCGGGGTCTGAGTACCCTGCCTGGTGCTTGGCTTCCAATCGGCTCCCCAGTTCGGTACCGGCGGGCCACCGCCCGACCCCGGTCCTACGGTTCCACCGACCTTACACCAACTCCTGCAGATGGCCACCACCATCTGCCGACCTTGCTGGAGGTGCCTGGGCTCCGACCCAGTCACCTAGACAGTCCGTGGCAGGCCTGGTCCGAGGTCTGCCCTTGACTTTCCCTACTCATTCCTTCTCTGTCTGAACTCCACTCTCGACTCTCCTGAACTGCACTGTCCGACTGTGTTGTGTTTTCCTGCCTCCAGGCCTGTGAACTCCTTGGTGGGCGGAGTCAACCACCTGGCTCCGCCCCACCTGGTGTGGCCATCAGACCCTGGAGGGTGGCAACAAGGATTTTTGTGTGACTGATGTCACCTATCCGGGAAAAGGGGTGTATGTGGTGTTGTGTCTATGACTACCTGGCTAGTCCAGGGCGTCACACTGACCTGTCCATCTTGACTTGGGAAGACCTTAGTTACCAATCCTAGAGGCCACTCATTCCTTTTAGACTGAGTGTTCTTCACTAGGACGACATTTCCAGGTTCCATGTTTGGTCTACTATCTTGCCATTTGTTTCTTGT
Source organism: Anomaloglossus baeobatrachus (assembly GCF_048569485.1). Taxonomy (NCBI): domain Eukaryota; kingdom Metazoa; phylum Chordata; class Amphibia; order Anura; family Aromobatidae; genus Anomaloglossus; species Anomaloglossus baeobatrachus. The sequence goes on from NC_134353.1 coordinate 475,842,406, forward strand.
CTGTAATGTAGAGAGATATTGTGTTCTCCACTTGGTCCAGAAAAGGTCTGCTAGCATTTGAACTCTTTTCCATTGAGATTTGTACAAGTCTTTTGTAGTAAACTCTCGGCATACTCACATTAAACTTCTGGGTGAGGAGAGTTGAAGGGGTGAGCAGAGATAAGTCATCGGGGTCATTGTATATGGGAACTAGTGGTCTGGCGTTCATTATAGCTACTACCTCGGCCATGAAGATTGTGAGAGTCTCATGTATAAGTGTCTCATGAGCAATAGGTACTGGTTGATACAGACGTGCAGACCCGACTAGCCAGTTAGTGTTTTTGAGGCGTGATGCCGGTACCGCTCTGGTCACATGGTCTGCCTGATTTTGGTCGGTTGATACATATCTCCACTGAGAAGGCTGTGAAGACTTCCTAATTCTAAGTACTCGGTTCTTTACGTATACATAGAATCTCCTAGTCTCATTATGAATGTAGGCTAACACTACTTTGCTATCAGTGAATAATTCTGCATCTTCAAGCTGTAGATCGAGTTCTGATGTGATGAGTTCCGCCAGTTCTGTGGCAAGAACAGCAGCACAGAATTCTAGTCTGGGTATTGTGGATTCTGGACATGGAGTCAACTTGGCCTTTCCCATGACAAACCCTATGTGGACATTACCCGTGACATCTATGCTTTTCAAATAGGCGACTGCGGCTATGGCTTTAACTGAGGCGTCGCTGAATATGCACAGCTTCCTAGAGAGAACTTTCTCTGAGGGAATACACGTGTATGGCCTGTGTATATGCAGGTCAGATAATGTCTTTAGAGAGTCCCTCCAGATTACCCATACAATTTCTTTCCCAGGAGAAAGTGGGGTGTCCCAATCAACAGAGCCTACCATTAATTCTCTTAGCAAGGTCTTACCTTGGATGATCACTGGTGCAGCGAATCCGAGGGGGTCATATAGACTGTTGATTGTGGACAAGACTCATCGTCGTGTGAAGAGTTTTTGCTCTAGGTCGACCTGAAATGTGAAGGTATCAGACTTTAAGTCCCAATTGAGCCCTAGACTGCGTTGTACAGGAAGAGAGTCTGTGGATAAGTCTAGGTCTTTCAGATCGGTGGCATAGTCTTCAGCAGAAAAGGCTTCCATCATCACTGTTTTACTATTAGAAGCTATCTTATGCAATCTGAGATTAGAACAAGCAAGTGCATTCTGAGTTCTCTTGAGTAGGCTGATTGCAGCCTGAGGCGATGGAAGAGACTTTAGGCCGTCATATACGTAGAAGTCTCTTTCACTGAACTGTTTAACATCTTCATCAAAGTCTTTTTCGCTTCCTCGCACAGATCGCTTAAGACTATAGATTGCTATTGCAGGGTATGGGCTATTGCCAAAAACATGCACCTTCATACGATACTCTACAATGTCTTTAGTAGGTTCGTTATCTCTGAACCAAAGGAACCGTTGGAAGTCTCTATGTTCCTCATCGACTAAAAAGCAATGAAACATTTGTTGTATATCTGCAGTGATGGCAACTGCTTCTTTCCGAAATCTGATGAGCACACCAATGAGCGAATTGTTGAGGTCGGGACTAGAGATGAGCCACCCCCCTAGAGTTCGAGTTCGGTTCGGTTAGTCGAACGGTGCCCCGTTCGACGAGCCGTTCGATGAGCCGTTCAACGAACCTCTCGAACCCCATTGAAAACAATGGGAGGCAATCACAAACACATAAAAACACATTATAAATGTACACATACAGTAATAAACATTGCCATAACACTTACCGGTGCCCGCGATGCGTCCTGCACTCTGTCTCCCGCAGCTTTTCCATCGGTAATCGCTGCGTCTTCCCGGTAACCAGCAGTGATGACAGGACCTATCGTGATGTCAAAATAGCCATGTGACCAGTCACGTGTCTATTATCTCATTGGCTACAGACTGGTCACATGGCTAGACGTCTTGTCCTGTCCTAGGTCCTGTCAGTTCATCTCTCCAGTACGCGGTGTGTATCTTCGTGTACCGGCGACATGCTCTGGCACACGGACGATTCCCCGTTCCTGCATGGGGCGCTCTTTACAGAGTCAGCCCACATGCAAGGACTGGCTGTCACAGCCGGTGAATCGCGGCACCGGGAATCACGTGATCGGAGCACCGTTGCTATGGTAACCTGTCTGTGAGCAGTGAAGTCACCGCTAACAGCCGGGAGCCTGTGGTCACTCTCACTGAGTGATTTCTGCACGGGGCAGCAGCATCTTTCTCCCATGCAGTAAAGCCTGATGTAGCAGAGCTGCATGGGTTGAAGGAGAAAGAAGACAGAAGACTATGGATCATGGAGGGGTGACAGGGAGTAATAAACATGGAGGCTCTAATGTGTCTGTATTTATTTCTATTAAAGTATTTTTTCTCTGTGTGGTGTCTTTTTTTTAACCCTTTATTGGAGATTCTTAATGGCCGGGTCAAACTTGCCTGACATTAAGAATCTCTGGCTTAATACTAGCTAGTAAAACAAAGCTAGTATTAACTCATAATTACCCAGCAAGCCACCGTCACCAGTGCAGCTGGAAGAGTTGGATACAGCGCCAGATGATGGCGCTTCTATGAGAGCGCCATTTTCTGGGGCGGCTGCGGACTGCAATTCGCAGCAGAGATGACCAGAAACCTCGGGCTAACCTGTGCTGCGGATTCCAATCCCCAGCTGCCTAGCTGTACCCGGCTGGACACAAAACTGGGGAGAAGCCTATGTCGTTTTTTTTTTTAATTATTTCATGAAATTCATGAAATAATTAAAAAAAGGGCTTCCCTATATTTTTAGTTCCCAGCCGGGTACAAATAGGCAGCTGGGTGTTGGGGGCAGCCCGTACCTGCCTGCTGTACCTAGCTAGCATAGAAAAATAAGGCAAAGCTCACGTCATTTTTTTTTTTTTTTAGTTTTTTTGGGGAAAAAAAATAAAAAATGCTTCCCTGGATTTTCGATTGACAGTGAAGGTAACACCAAGTAGTGGGGGTTAGCAGCCAGTAGTTGCTTGGATTACCCTTATCTAGCAATACAAAAAATGCAGCGGGAGCCCATATTTTTTTTTTATTATTTATTTAAATAACTAAAAAAAAACGGGCTTCCCTGTATTTTGATTGCCTGACATGACAGTGCTGTAAAAATAAATCATGAAAAAAAATGACGTAGCGCCCCGCGGTATTTTTGATTCTCAGCGCAGTTAAAGGAGACAGCTATGGGTTGCCACCTCCATCTGCCTGGCGTTACCTTGGCTGGCAATCAAAATACAGGGAAGCCCATTAATGTTTTTTATTTAAAAAAATTGTTAAAAAAAAAAACGTGGGGTCCCCCCATTTTTGATAGCCAGCTAGGGTAAAACAGACTGCTGTAGCCTGAAAACCACAGCTGTCAGCTTTACCGTGGTTGGAGATCCAATGTGGAGGTCATCCCAGGCTCTTTTTTATAATTATTTTATGAATAATAATAATTACAAGAAAAAGTAGGGTCCCCCCCAAATTGGATTACCAGCCAAGGTAAAGCGGACAGCTGTGGTCTGGTATTCTCAAGGTGGGAAGGTCCATAGTTATTGGGCCTTCACAGCCTAAAAATAGCAGGCCGCAGGCCTTCACCCCAGCTCATCCCGTGCCCTGGTGTAGTGGCAAACGGGGTAATAAATGGGGTTGATACTAGCTGTAAGGTAACCTGACATCAAGCCCAGCAGTTTGTGATGTTATGGCGTCTATCAGATACCCGACATCACAAACTGTCAGTACTAACAAAAAAAATAGACAAAAAAAATTTATTTAAAAAAACACTCCCCAAAACATTCCCTCTTTCACCAATTTATTGTAAGGAAAAAAAAATAAGGGGGTCCTACGACGACTTTGGACTATCTAGAATATGGGGGGACACGCTCAGGGAACGGATCCCCCATTTTCTAGGAGTGCAGACCCTCCATGTCAGGAGTGTGGGTGCAATGAATCTGCACCCACTCTCCCCGGGTCCACAGCAGCAGAGTCCATGTCGTAATTGTTGCTACCAAAGCTGCAATGCCCTGCTCATGAGGTAAGGGCATGCCTAATCAGGAGAACTATTCTACCTTTCCGAATATTGGTATTTGCTGATATTATTGCTATTCCACCTACTATATATTGGGGATAGGATCTTGGAGATGGAATACCCCTTTAAGTCCAGTTATCCAGCTGAATGAATACTAAACAACAGAGCTCGCTGTTATGATCCGGAACCATGGAAGATCACCCCAAATCATTGTCAAAAAGGTGACAAGAGCCTTGGCAACTAATCTGGCCGCCATCCCCTTACTAACCAACACAACTAGAAGTAGCCGAGGGGTGAACTAACATCCTGTGCACCGCGAACCCAGCCGGAGAACTATCCTAAAGGTAGGAAAGATGAATAACTCTCTGCCTCAGAAAATAGACAAGAATAGCAAGCCCCCCACATTCAAAGACTGCGGAGATATAGGAAAAACACAATACACAGGTAGATGACAGGATTAGCAAAAGGTGAGGCCCCCACTGACTAAAATAGGAAAGGACAGGAAAGGGACTGATAGTAGCCAGAGAAAAACCCTGCAAAATACCAACTTCCTGATAGTACAAAAAGGCCCTCAGATCGCTCGATCTGAACTCCGTCCTATAACAGGTGCCCTTGTCATACCAATGAACAGAAAACAAGAATTATAACAAATTCAACAAGCCACAAACACATGGTCCCAAAGGAGCTATACTCCACACAGAACTGCAGGGAGTTCCTCAACAATCCACTAAGGGGGAAAATCCCTGGAAGGAAATAAACTGAAACCAACCACAACAAATGACAAACCCAGATAAGCAAAAGAACCAGACAATAAATAAAGAGCAAGCACTTATCTGGAGTAGATGTGGTGTAGAGCAGGATTAAGCAGGCTGGAGATACAAAGAACAACTGACATCCGGCAACAGCCTGCAATCAGACCAGGACTTAAATAAGCAGAGAGTTAGCAAAGGAAACACCCACTGCACAACACACCTGGTCTCTGTCCAAACCATTCCTGGCCACCAGAGGGAGCCTCCCAGCAGCCAAAACATAACTAACATTCACAACAGGCTTGACTCTCTGATAGAAGTCTGCGTCTATGCTTCAACCCCGTTTATAGTAGTCGTTTTACTGTTCTGGCACCCTCAATCTGTGCTTTGGAAGACGAGTTGACAGACAGCTAAACTCTTTCCCATCAATGGATTGACTCGGACGCTGGGGGTCCTTTACAACTTTTATTAATGAGATCAGTGTAAAAGTACAAGAAATAAATGAAAATACTAAGTACAACATAAAACATATCTGAGTTACATAGCATTCCATTTAATACAGGACATGCAGGGTAAATGCACTACGTGGCGAATACATAATAGCTATAATGACAGGATAATACTTGCAGAACAGAGCAACTACATTATAATTTGATAAGCCCTAGCCAGGGGATCATAACTCACCGACTGTGCTATGTAGAGGCAAACAAAAGGAGCAGAGATCTGGAGAGATGATCAGCATGCAGAATGTCTGTGTCCATGTAACTGAAATGACTGCTGAAGAAAAAGAAGGGGCAAAGCCCATGCAAGGTCTGATGGGTAACTACATAAGCCTTGGTGGGACAATTTTCATTGCAGAGTAACCAGTGAAACATTAGATAAACAAGCTGAAGTAAGAAAATATTGTCAACAGATGGCGCTGTTGGATATCACTGGACAGTATCAATGTCAATTACTAAATGTTATCTTATTACATGGCATAATAACATAATTATATGTATTTCTATGAAGGCATGACACTCCTTAAAAAAAATATCTTATTACATGCTGTGCTCCCAGCACAAAATATGACACCCACACTGTCTCTTTTATGATATATAACCTCCTCCTTTATGATATATAATGTCCACCCTTATGAACTATAATTGGTCCACTATCTGCCCTTCTGAAGTATAACTGCCACATTATATGCACTTGTTAGGTAGAACAGAGACACAATCCCTATTTGGAATGTCCTCCACTATACTACTGGTTCACCCCTGAGGCTTCAGTCGCCACATGGAACTGCATCTCACTTAAGGTGCAGTACTTATCCCGGGTAATGAAGAGGTTAATCGCTGGTGTTTAGCACTTATACAACATTCACACAAACACCCAATTAGTGAGCCAGTCAGTTACACAACTCAATACACAGGAGGAGAAAGGAAGAGCACATGTGAAGGATTTCAGGGGCACATTAGATGTTCCTAAAGTGTAGCCGCTCACCTGAGGAGGTTGTGCAACCCTGCACAACCCCGGTTACAGCGGTAGTTGTAGAGCTGGGCAAGTTCCCAGTCACCACTATAGTGTTCCTCTGCCCAAGTCATCTGTGTCCTGCAGGGCGGTCATGCGACCGGTCACGTGGAATCCAAGTCACTGCCGATCCCAGAGGGAGGATAAGCATCCTCAGGCTTAAAGTAGCTCCTGCCGGGAGTCCCGGAGGGGGGTGGATGTAGAACAAGCTGTGTGAATACACGGTCCTGTGGACCGCTAAGACGGAGATGGAGGGTTTCTTACTTGAATTTCTTTATTTCTTAATACCACAGTGCGTTTCGATATATAGTAGTATATCTTCATCAGGTGGATATTAATGTCAGCAAACCTCAAACAGAGGGAGGCCACTTATCAAATAATAGTGAATATAGCAATAAGAGGCTAAAATTTAACTTTTAATTCTAAAATATTAAAAGCCCAAGAGGGGTACATGTAACCATGAAACTCTCCAGTGCTCTGGGATCTCAGATAATAACTTATCGTAGCACAGGGAGTCAATAATGTATAACAAACATAACAAAAAAACACAAAATACATAAATGATAAATTGAGTAGATTATATCCACCCGTGGGACAGTGGTCCGCCTACTAGGGAAGAAAAAAATAATCAGAAAAACTCAATATACCTAAATCAAGAGCTAGATGTTGGTCCTCAGTGGAAAGACCAACACAAATGCTATTGCTCAATATGCAAATAAATGGGAACAATCTCACCCATGTTCAGTGGTCTAGGGCAGCTCAGGATCTCCTCCGTGTGGGTCCTCTTTATGTCATCAGGTTGTCACTGACCCTACATAAACCTAGGAGATTAATTTAGCCTGTTGCCCAAACTTCTGTCCTGACAAGGACAGACCACAGCTGGCCCTCTCTATATACCCCTACACTGATCCTAGCCACGTCCCGACGCGTTTCATCATATAAGACTCATCAGGGGACTCCGGTGTTTAGATAGAGGCCAGAGGTCCTAAGCCCTCGCTCCCAGAATAACATAAGGGAACCAGAGCCACAGTGATAGAGGGTATATAAATGGTAACAGTCCAATAGGGATTATAGACCAATTAAGAGACTCACCAGTGGTGATTCAGTTACGCAGGTGGATCCATATCTAATATGATACATATTAATGTCCAATGATGACGCCGCCTCCTGCACCAACCTCGTGTACACTTGGAACGCAAACAGCGTCCACGCTAAGATCCCATAGAGCACTTCCGGTCTCGCGACGATAAACCGGAAGTGCGTCATATCGAGGGCGGGACCATCGTTACAAGCTAGTGCGCACGCTCCAAGCCACAGGCACAGGGCGGCGTTCAATTCGCCTACTGGAAATGAGGTGACGTGATCAGGAGGTGGTGGGAGTGGCAGGTACGTCATACAGACATCAAACCACCCACCGCCCATCCAGTGAGATCACGGATCATGATGACACGCCCTACACTCCCAGTGCCCAGAATGCACGTAGGGGAACAGACCCCGGTCCACTACACATCTCGTGCACCGGATCGAATCCCAGTCTCACATTGCAAACAATAAAAGGCACAAAAACACCATCGTCAGGATGGGGGCACCATGCAAATCGCAGTGCCCATACCCCAATAACAATAACAGAACCCGACAGATGGGAAGTACCACATTAGCACATAAAGGAGGGGATCATGGGGCAGGATCACATTGCTGGATGCACCTATCCGAAAATCACCACATATCTTAGTATGAGTCGTCCTAATAAACTTATTCAGTGTATTCGGCTTTCATCACACATAAAATTATAGTCATGTTACCCAGGTGTTACAAATGTGTACAAATCCAGGGTTCCACATATATAGAGGGATTAATCACTGTATTCACTGTCCCTCCAAGACTATACAGGTTACATTTACTTCAAAAGATTGGTCAAGGTTATCATTGGCTGGTAATTCTCCTAATGTCTAGATAAAGCTGGCAAATTGAAGCTGTTCATTTAGGCCCCCCGGAGACGAGGTGCCTAATCTAAATATCCATTTTGTTTCCTGTTGGAGAACCCGCCTGTCCCAGTCGCCACCCCGCTTTGGTCTGGGGACGACATCAATACCCACAAAACGGATAGCCGTAGGATTGCCACCATGTTTAGCCCAAATGTGTCTGGCTAGTGGTTTGTCCCTCTTGTGTTCGATGTCGCCAAGGTGGTCTCCAATTCTTCGCCTAAATTCGCGGATCGTTTTCCCCACATACTCTAAGCCACAGTTACAGGTAGCTTTGTAAATCACTCCTTGAGTGCGACAATTTATGAAATGACGTATTTCAAAGTTCCTGTCCAGCACCATACTTCTGAACATTTTCCCAACTTCCAGGTAGGGGCATGCTATGCATTTAGAGCATCTAAAGCAGCCTTTCACCTCCCTGGACAGCCAATTAGTCTCCTGGTGTCGTTCAAAGTGGCTATGCACCAGCCTGTCACCAAGGGATCTCCCTTTTTTGTAGGTGATCAGTGGTCGTTCAGGCAAGGAGGGGCCCACATCTCTATCCATTAAAAGAATAGGCCAATGGTTCTCCAGTATTTTACGGATTTCAGTTGCTCCGTTATTGAAAGTTGTGATGAAGCGAGAGAAACCATTCTGCTCCAATGTCTTCTCCCGGTCCATCAACAATTCCATTCTGGGGGTGTTTTTTGCTTCATTATAGGCTCTCTTGAGAATTTCCCCAGGGTAGCCCCTCTCTTTAAAACGATCACGGAGCTCCCTTGATTGGCTTTCAAAAACCCTTTTATCCGAACAGTTCCTCCGTAAACGGAGGAACTGTCCTTTAGGGATCCCCTTCCTCATGTGGAAGGGATGACAGCTCTCCCAAATGAGGAGAGAGTTGGTGGCTGTGGGTTTACGGTAGGTTGAGGTGGAGATCTCACCATTCCCACTTTTCTGGATAAGAATGTCCAGGAAGGGGAGATTGTCTTCCCCAATGACATGTGTAAAGGTGAGCCCAATATCATTTTGATTAAGGCCCGCTACATAGTTAGACAGTTCAATCCTCGAACCTGTCCATACAATCAGTATGTCATCTATGTAGCGGGCCCATATCTCAAAGTTAGATGTAAATTCTTCCATCCCTTCCACAAAAATCCGCGTCTCCTCCCACCAACCCAGGAACAAATTGGCGTAAGAGGGAGCACATGGGCTCCCCATAGCCGTGCCCCTGAGTTGGTGGTAGATCCGCCCATCGAAGGTGAAGATATTTCTCGTCAAACAAAACTCCAAAAGTTTCAGAACGAATCTGTTGTGTTCCCTAAACTGACAACCCCGCGTATTCAGAAAGTAATCCACCGCCTCGAGTCCCTTCGTATGGGGAATAGAGGAGTAGAGAGCTTCAACGTCCACACTTCCAAGAAGAGTGCCCTCACTAACTGATATCCCATCTAATTTCCTCAATAGGTCTGGTGTGTCTTTCACAAAAGAGGGTAGGGCTGCAACAAATGGCTTAAGAATTCTATCCAAGTATGTTCCACAGTTTTGGGTCAGGTTGTTGATCCCAGAAACTATTGGCCTACCCTTCAAAGGGCAAAGGCCCTTATGAACCTTTGGTAGGCAATAGAAGGTTCGCTATTGTTGGTTCTTTTGGGAGAAGGAACTCATACTCAGTTTTACTGATTACTTCAGACAAGAGGCCCTCATCCAGGATACCTTTAAGTTCACTCAAGTATTGTTTTGTTGGATTTGCAAGGAGTCTTTCATATCCAGTCCTGTCATTCAGGATCTTAATACACATTTCCGCATACTGGTCAGTGTCCATGACAACCACATTGCCCCCTTTGTCCGAGGGTTTGATGACAATGTGGTTGTCATGTTCCAGTTCTCTCAAAATCCCCATCTCTTCCTTCGTGAGGTTGTATGGTGTATAAAGAGAGGATTGAGAGATGGATTTAATTTCACGGGTGACAAGTTCCTCAAATACATCAATTGCCGATTGATCCCCTGAGGAGGGAGGAAATTTCGTGCTCTTATTTTTTAGATCGGTAAAAGGTCCCCTGCCCTGAAGACTGGGGTCCATAGTACCGATGCTTTCCAACAAGCGTATGTCTGGTAAAAGGTCAGGTGGAATATCAAGATCCTGACACAGTCTGGTATCTTGACGCAAAAAATGTTTCCTCCACCTGACCTTCCGCAGGAATAGATTCAGGTCTTTGATGGCTTCAAAGGTGTCAAAATTAGAGGTGGGGACAAAAGACAGCCCCCTCTTAAGGAGTTCAATCTCCATGCTACCCAGAGTTTTTTTAGACAGGTTAATGACCTGTACACTGGAGGTTAACTCCTGGGCTGCTGGAGCCGGTTCCTGAGGGGATAGGGTTCTAAAAAAGGGCTCAACGGTAAATTACCTCCCCTATCACCAGATCTGGAGCCTCTTCTTCCTCTCCCTCTTCCCCTTCCTCTATTCCTGTTATTCCTCTGTCTCCTATAATTGTCACTATCTGAGAAATCAGTATCCGTAGAGGATGGCTCACATTCAGTCAGTTGACCAGGCAGCTGGTTACTAACTACCTGATAGGCCCGATTATCCTTGAAATCAGAGTAGTCCCTCATATATTGCTTATGTTTCCTCTCTTTTAGTCTGTATTGGAAACGTTCCAATTCGTCCTTCAGTTTGTTCTCTTTGGTGGTGAAGTCAGATTCACCTGAAAACTTTTTAGTTATGTCGATACTTTCCTTTAATTTGTCATCCAGCTGGGAGAGGTTAGCTCTTTCCTCCTCCAACATCAATTGCATCAATCGTATTGAGCTGTTGGTTGCTTCTCTCTCCCAGTTGGTGACAAAATCTGGATTTCTGTATCTAGAACCCGCCGTGAGGTGAATACGGAGGCCACGTGGGACTATGCCCGCCTTGATGTAGCTCTCTAAACTCTTCACCTCCCACCAAGATACCACCTGGTCCTTATACACCTGTGTTAGTTCCTTAAATGCCACTCCATAGGAGGGGGTATATCTCTTTTGTACAAATCCTTGGTCAGAGAATATTTGTTGTGCTTCAGCCAGCCAATCATCAGTATTTAGTCCAGTAGTCAAAAAACCTGCCATACCTCGTTTCTATATAGTAATGTCAGCAAACCTCAAACAGAGGGAGGCCACTTATCAAATAATAGTGAATATAGCAATAAGAGGCTAAAATTTAACTTTTAATTCTAAAATATTAAAAGCCCAAGAGGGGTACATGTAACCATGAAACTCTCCAGTGCTCTGGGATCTCAGATAATAACTTATCGTAGCACAGGGAGTCAATAATGTATAACAAACATAACAAAAAAACACAAAATACATAAATGATAAATTGAGTAGATTATATCCACCCGTGGGACAGTGGTCCGCCTACTAGGGAAGAAAAAAATAATCAGAAAAACTCAATATACCTAAATCAAGAGCTAGATGTTGGTCCTCAGTGGAAAGACCAACACAAATGCTATTGCTCAATATGCAAATAAATGGGAACAATCTCACCCATGTTCAGTGGTCTAGGGCAGCTCAGGATCTCCTCCGTGTGGGTCCTCTTTATGTCATCAGGTTGTCACTGACCCTACATAAACCTAGGAGATTAATTTAGCCTGTTGCCCAAACTTCTGTCCTGACAAGGACAGACCACAGCTGGCCCTCTCTATATACCCCTACACCGATCCTAGCCACGTCCCGACGCGTTTCATCATATAAGACTCATCAGGGGACTCCGGTGTTTAGATAGAGGCCAGAGGTCCTAAGCCCTCGCTCCCAGAATAACATAAGGGAACCAGAGCCACAGTGATAGAGGGTATATAAATGGTAACAGTCCAATAGGGATTATAGACCAATTAAGAGACTCACCAGTGGTGATTCAGTTACGCAGGTGGATCCATATCTAATATGATACATATTAATGTCCAATGATGACGCCGCCTCCTGCACCAACCTCGTGTACACTTGGAACGCAAACAGCGTCCACGCTAAGATCCCATAGAGCACTTCCGGTCTCGCGACGATAAACCGGAAGTGCGTCATATCGAGGGCGGGACCATCGTTACAAGCTAGTGCGCACGCTCCAAGCCACAGGCACAGGGCGGCGTTCAATTCGCCTACCGGAAATGAGGTGACGCGATCAGGAGGTGGTGGGAGTGGCAGGTACGTCATACAGACATCAAACCACCCACCGCCCATCCAGTGAGATCACGGATCATGATGACACGCCCTACACTCCCAGTGCCCAGAATGCACGTAGGGGAACAGACCCCGGTCCACGACACATCTCGTGCACCGGATCGAATCCCAGTCTCACATTGCAAACAATAAAAGGCACAAAAACACCATCGTCAGGATGGGGGCACCATGCAAATCGCAGTGCCCATACCCCAATAACAATAACAGAACCCGACAGATGGGAAGTACCACATTAGCACATAAAGGAGGGGATCATGGGGCAGGATCACATTGCTGGATGCACCTATCCGAAAATCACCACATATCTTAGTATGAGTCGTCCTAATAAACTTATTCAGTGTATTCGGCTTTCATCACACATAAAATTATAGTCATGTTACCCAGGTGTTACAAATGTGTACAAATCCAGGGTTCCACATATATAGAGGGATTAATCACTGTATTCACTGTCCCTCCAAGACTATACAGGTTACATTTACTTCAAAAGATTGGTCAAGGTTATCATTGGCTGGTAATTCTCCTAATGTCTAGATAAAGCTGGCAAATTGAAGCTGTTCATTTAGGCCCCCCGGAGACGAGGTGCCTAATCTAAATATCCATTTTGTTTCCTGTTGGAGAACCCGCCTGTCCCAGTCGCCACCCCGCTTTGGTCTGGGGACGACATCAATACCCACAAAACGGATAGCCGTAGGATTGCCACCATGTTTAGCCCAAATGTGTCTGGCTAGTGGTTTGTCCCTCTTGTGTTCGATGTCGCCAAGGTGGTCTCCAATTCTTCGCCTAAATTCGCGGATCGTTTTCCCCACATACTCTAAGCCACAGTTACAGGTAGCTTTGTAAATCACTCCTTGAGTGCGACAATTTATGAAATGACGTATTTCAAAGTTCCTGTCCAGCACCATACTTCTGAACGTTTTCCCAACTTCCAGGTAGGGGCATGCTATGCATTTAGAGCATCTAAAGCAGCCTTTCACCTCCCTGGACAGCCAATTAGTCTCCTGGTGTCGTTCAAAGTTGCTATGCACCAGCCTGTCACCAAGGGATCTCCCTTTTTTGTAGGTGATCAGTGGTCGTTCAGGCAAGGAGGGGCCCACATCTCTATCCATTAAAAGAATAGGCCAATGGTTCTCCAGTATTTTACGGATTTCAGTTGCTCCGTTATTGAAAGTTGTGATGAAGCGAGAGAAACCATTCTGCTCCAATGGCTTCTCCCGGTCCATCAACAATTCCATTCTGGGGGTGTTTTTTGCTTCATTATAGGCTCTCTTGAGAATTTCCCCAGGGTAGCCCCTCTCTTTAAAACGATCACGGAGCTCCCTTGATTGGCTTTCAAAAACCCTTTTATCCGAACAGTTCCTCTGTAAACGGAGGAACTGTCCTTTAGGGATCCCCTTCCTCATGTGGAAGGGATGACAGCTCTCCCACATGAGGAGAGAGTTGGTGGCTGTGGGTTTACGGTAGGTTGAGGTGGAGATCTCACCATTCCCACTTTTCTGGATAAGAATAATTGGACATTAATATGTATCATATTAGATATGGATCCACCTGCGTAACTGAATCACCACTGGTGAGTCTCTTAATTGGTCTATAATCCCTATTGGACTGTTACCATTTATATACCCTCTATCACTGTGGCTCTGGTTCCCTTATGTTATTCTGGGAGCGAGGGCTTAGGACCTCTGGCCTCTATCTAAACACCGGAGTCCCCTGATGAGTCTTATATGATGAAACGCGTCGGGACGTGGCTAGGATCGGTGTAGGGGTATATAGAGAGGGCCAGCTGTGGTCTGTCCTTGTCAGGACAGAAGTTTGGGCAACAGGCTAAATTAATCTCCTAGGTTTATGTAGGGTCAGTGACAACCTGATGACATAAAGAGGACCCACACGGAGGAGATCCTGAGCTGCCCTAGACCACTGAACATGGGTGAGATTGTTCCCATTTATTTGCATATTGAGCAATAGCATTTGTGTTGGTCTTTCCACTGAGGACCAACATCTAGCTCTTGATTTAGGTATATTGAGTTTTTCTGATTATTTTTTTCTTCCCTAGTAGGCGGACCACTGTCCCACGGGTGGATATAATCTACTCAATTTATCATTTATGTATTTTGTGTTTTTTTGTTATGTTTGTTATACATTATTGACTCCCTGTGCTACGATAAGTTATTATCTGAGATCCCAGAGCACTGGAGAGTTTCATGGTTACATGTACCCCTCTTGGGCTTTTAATATTTCAGGTGGATATTAGGTGAAACACGGGAAGTGACATATAAAGGGGTTAGTAGCTGCCTATTGGTTGTTCCAATTAACATATTCACAGGAGGAGCGCATGTGAAGGATTTCAGGGACACATTAAATGTTATAGTGCCTTGCCAAAGTATTCGGCCCCTTTGAATTTTTCAACCTTTTCCCACATTTCAGGCTTCAAACATAAAGATAAAAATTTTAATGTTATGATGAAGAATCAACAACAAGTGGGGCATAATTGTGAAGTTGAATGAAATGTATTGCTTATTTTAAACTTTTATAAAAAATAAATAACTGAAAGTTGGGGCGTGCAATATTATTCGGCCCCTTTACTTTCAGTGCAGCAAACTCACTCCAGAAGTTCATTGAGGATCTCTGAATGATCCAATGTTGTCCTTAATGACTGATGATGAAAAATATAAGCCACCTGTGTGTAATCAAGTCTCCGAATAAATGCACCGGCTCAGTGATAGTCTCAGTGTTCTGTTTAAAGTACAGAGAGCATCATGAAAAATATTTCCAAAACTTTAAACATCCCAAGGAGCACTGTGCAAGCAATCATATTGAAATGGAAGGAGTATCATACCACTGCAAATCTACCAAGACCCGGCCGTCCATCCAAACTTTCATCTCAAACAAGGAGAAGACTGATTAAAGATGCAGCCAAGAGGCCCATGATCACTCTGGATGAACTGCAGAGATCTACAGCTGAGGTGGGAGAGTCTGTCCATAGGACAACAATCAGTCGTACACTGCACAAATCTGGCCTTTATGGAAGAGTGGAAAGAAGAAAGCCATTTTTCAAAGATATCCATAAAAAATGTTGTTTAAAGTTTGCCACAAGCCACCTGGGAGACACACCCAACATGTAGAAGAAGATGCTCTGGTCAGATGAAACCAAAATCGAACTATTTGGGCACAATGCCAAATGATATGTTTTGGCGTAAAAGCAACACAGCTCATCACCCTGAACACACCATCCCCACTGTCAAACATGGTAGTGGCAGCATCATGGTTTGGGCCTGCTTTTCTTCAGCAGGGACAGGGAAGATGGTCAAAATTGATGGGAAGATGGATGGAGCCAAATACAGGGCCATTCTTTAAGAAAACCTGTTGGAATCTGCAAAAGACCTGAGACTGGGACGGAGATTTGTCTTCCAACAAGACAGTGATCCCAAACATAAAGCAAAATCTACAATGGAATGGTTCACAAATAAACGTATCCAGGTGTTAGAATAGCCAAGTCAAAGTCCAGACCTGAATCCAATCGAGAATCTGTGGAAAGAGCTGAAAACTGCTGTTCACAAACACTCTCCATCCAACCTCACTCAGCTCGAGCTACTTGCAAAGGAAGAATGGGCAAGAATTTTAGTCTCTCGATGTGCAAAACTGATAGACACATACCCCAAGCGACTTGTGCTGTAATCACAGCAAAAGGTGGTGCTACAAAGTATTCACTTAAGGGGGCCGAATAATATTGCACGGCCCAATTTTCAGTTTATTATTTTTTATAAAGGTTTTAAATAAGAAATAAATGTTGTTCAGTTTCACAATTGTGTCCCACTTGTTATTGATTCTTCACCATAACATTAAATTTTTTATCTTTATGTTTGAAGCCTGAAATGTGGGAAAAGGTTTAAAAATTCAAGGGGGCCAAATACTTTCACAAGGCACTGTAGTAAAGTGTAGCTGCAGGAAGAGAAAGGAGGAGTGCATGTGGAGGATTTAAGGGATACATTAGATGTTATTAAAGTGTAGCACAACTCAGGAAGTCAGCCAGCCTAGGAAATTCCCGGTTACCAGGGCAACAGCCTGGGAGGTGGGCAGCACTGGGGAAGTTACAGGACACACAGTTTTCACATCAGAATAGTATAGTATATAACCCCAGCACTCCGCTGCTGCCACCCACCCAGCCACTGCTGCCAGCCATGGGCCTTCACTGCAGGTGTCCATCCACCTCTCATAGTGACCCTGTCACCCCTACACTAACAAGCACAATCTGCAATTGTGAGGAACCTTACCTTTATGTATACATCCCGGTTGTCCTTCGTGACCTGCGCTTCCCAGCTCTGACCATTGATGCAACTACCTTGAGAAAGTCTCTATGCCGAACCATTGGTGATGTTGCTCTGGTTTAGGTTCTTTTTGCAGTGTGTCTGTAATAAATCCACTTGCATATAAATACTTTTTTTTGCCTTCATTTGAGTGCTGGGGTTATATACTATACTATTTATGGCCTTTTTTCCCCTTAAGCACCTCATTTAAGTGGTTGAGCCTGAAATTCCTACTTACTCGTTCACATCAGAATAGTCTGGGACACAGAACCAGCGGTCGCTGGAGAGAGTGCTTAAGAGCTTCTCCAGCTAGGACCGGAGACTGGAACCCTGAGTGCAGCACCAGAACTGTGAATAAATAGATCTTGACCAGCACCTTCTGCCTCAGTCTATCATTACCGTCGCCGTCTCCTCGCGCTCCTGTGCCAACGGCCGACTATTATCCCCAGCATCCTCGCCGAGGCCCGATCCACCTGTGGGGAGCAGAACTATCCTTGCTGCGATACCACCAGCCCCAGAGGATAGCAGCGGCGGCTAATCCCTGGCCGCATACTACAGGTGGCGTCACGAGACAAACTTTCATTCCATCATCCAATTCCAATCCCCCTTTTATTATTCGCCTCAGGGCCATGAAGCCAAGCAGGGCCACCCGTGACATCCCTAGACCTGACATCACTGGCCCGGCGACAAGTAAAATTGACCCCTTGCCCCGTGGGTGCTACACTACCCCCCCTTTTATACTGAGCCCAATCTTCACACTGTCTTCTTAGATTGTATCCCCATTATAATGTTAATGCTCTCTATTCTGTGCTACTCCTCACACTCTCCCCCTCATCATACTGTCCCCCCCTTGCTGTGCTCTCACATTGTGCCCCCACTCTGACCCTTCTCTGTACTGCTTCCCCACACTGTTCAGTCTCTATACTGCGCCCCCTCACACTTTCCCCAAACTACCCCATTCCACTTTTCCTTTCCATAAAGCTTTCTCACCCTCTCCCCATACTGTCTTTACACACTCCCGTCAGACTGTCCTCTCATACTTTCCCACACTATTCTGTTCCCTTACAGCACCCATACTGCCCCCTCACACTATTCCTCCTCATACTGTCCCTTTACAGTCCGTCCATACTGTGTCCTCACAGATCCCCCCCCCCCCATACTGTCCCACTCACTCTCTCATATACAAAAAAATTGACACATCAGTCTCTCATTAATGCATTGAAATGTTTTGGTTTTTTATCATGTAGTAGATATTTAAGGTGTCCCAATTTATACATTTTTCAATAAATTCAAACACCACTGTGCAGAGCAAGCAACATTTATTTTCTTATATCAGTGCCTTGTACATTTTCATCAATACATCTGGATAAAAATGATGACAAAGTTGCATGTATTTTTTCCATGGGCACATAAAAGGTACAATAAATCCATATAAAGTTCAGAATATCCATGTACAACTGTCACATGGAGATTTTCACAAACCCTGCCAACTGTCCTGGTGGTGTCGCATTCTATTCAGACTGCTGATTCTGACAGTCTCCCTGATAACTTCTCTGAGGTCTGTAATTAGCAAAGGCTGACTCGGGCATCAACCAACAGATTGTTAGTTCATAGTAAGGCTAGCAAAAGTTAAACTTTGCTGGTCTGCTTGTGAGTCATTTTTGATCACATGTTGTGCCGGAGCCAATCACATCTGCTCCCCTCCTATCTATGCTGACTGAATAAGTCCATTAGTGCCAGCTATAGTTTATCTTAGTTGGACTAGGGAGGTGCGGTGATCCTGACTGTTTGGTGTGATACCTTTTGCTGTGTGTGATTGTGAAGTTTACCCTTCTTCCCTTTTCGTTGCTACCCTCCTGCTCTTGTTTTTCTACAGAGTCTGTCTTTGTCTATTTCTGTGTGTGTGCAGTGTGTCAGAATTTTCCTTTTCCCTTGTCTGTCCTGATCTGTTTATCATCTCAGTCCTGCCCTGTCCCTCACTGGGGGGAGAGGGGTATTAGAGTAGTATTTCTCAGGAATATAGAAAGGCCCAAGACTCCGGTGGCTCCAGCATTAGGAGTAATACAGAGATAAGTGATAGCCTAGGGTCCCTTAATGTACAGGACAATGTGGCGCTCCTGAGGCCTCAGCCGCCACAGAGTACTGCATCTGATTTAGATTGCTGTACTGATCCAGGTAAGAGGGAGTTAACCGCTGGTGTTTGGAGCTTTACACAACATCTTGTGCTCATATCAAGTTACACAAGCAGGAAACCAGGTGCTTTCACACAGAAACTAGTGCAGAGGTGGTTACCCTGGTAGTGGGAAATTCCCGGTCAGAGTGAGTCACCAGATGCTGGGGGTACTAGGAGTGAGGAGAAAGAGCAGACAGGAAATCACTTGAGATCAGTCTGAGACAGAGACGAAGCAACATGTCATTGAGGTGGTGTGCTGAACCAGTTCCCCTCAGGGAGACAACCTGCAGTGAGTGCTTAGGAGCTATTGCAGGGGAATGGAGAGAGAGTACCAGAACACCATGCACTCATAGAAGCTGGCAGACTGGAGGGAAGCAGAACCAGGTGGACTGGGAATAACTAAGACCACCGGGTGAGCCTGGTGAGACTGAGGAGGACATGGCATCTGAGGGGCAGCTGAACCGCTCCCTTAGAGGCCAGCGCAGACAGGTTGCAGACCCCTAGGATGGACCATACTTCAGGTTGCTTCATCAGATTCTGCAGGGTCGCGGATAGACTAGGTAGTCCCTGGGCTAACCCCATTTCGAATGGGACACAACGTGGAACTAGAGTCCCCAGGCACAGAGGAGAAAGGTCTTACATGTTCACGGACACTGGTGGTTGCGCCTTGCTTACCCGGAATTGGCTGGGGCCCAGCACGGCGGTGACCGGTACCCCGAGGGCAGCCTTGTAACGAACTCTAAGTAAAAGTTATGGATCCGCAGTCGCTGCCTTGGCCTGTTATTACCGTCGCCCCACGCTTCGGCACCAGCGGCCCCCTCCCCCGGTCGCCACCGACCTTCTCGGGGCTCGCTCCACCTGGGAGGAGCTGGACTACCTGAACTGCGTGAACATCAGCCCTGGAGGAGAGCGACATCTCGCAGCGGCAGCTGATCTCTGACCGCAAACCACAGGTGGCGCTGCAAAGCATCCCCCATCCCCATCCAATACCGCTGCGGGGAGAGGAAAAGTCGCAGGGAGGGACTGCGACGGAGGAGGCCAGGACCCCTGTCGCCACTGCAACTGGTGACATGCTCCCAGGGACCCTTCGCCTACTTTCCATCCCCCTTTTCCACCAGATAACCTTTCACCCATCTTTACGTGTAGCTGACAGGGCCACGGAGCCGGGTCAGGCCAGTCACAGCGAACCCCACGAAACCACTGGCTCGGTGACGAGTAACCCCTCAGACCCCGTGGGGCGCTACAACAACATAGGAGACCCCTGTTCCTTGGTATCCCAAAGTAATATTGTGACAACAACACAACTGAAACAGTCAGTGTTTAGAATCCATATCGGGTGGGATATCCAGATGCAATAAGCGTGGGGTCATCTATTAGAGACACCTACTGATGGCATAATTCAGTAAGAACATCTGTAGTGAGGTTTCGGGTGTACTCCCCCTTTCTCAAGCCTCTGTATGTGACTATCGAAAAGTTTGAACTTATTGAAAAATTTATGAATTAGGACACCTTAAATAGCTATATACAGTGCCTTGCGAAAGTATTCGGCCCCCTGAATTTTTCAGCCTTTTCCCACATTTCAGGCTTCAAACATAAAGATAAAAATGTTAATGTTATGGTGAAGAATCAACAAGTGGGACACAATTGTGAAGTTGAACGAAATTTATTTGTTATTTTAAACTTTTTAAAAAAATCAATAACTGAAAATTGGGGCGTGCAATATTATTTGTCCCCTTTAAGTTAATACTTTGTAGCGCCACCTTTTGCTGTGATTACAGCTGCAAGTGGCTTGGGGTATGTGTTTATCAGTTTTGCACATCAAGAGACTGAAATTCTTGCCTCCCTAATTTGGGATGAAATTTGTAAATAAAAATGTTCTTCTTTTCTATTTTGCAGTTTGAAAGAAAAAAAAAAAAAATAATAATAAACCTCTGATGTCCTGTAGCTCGAGGACACGCTAAACATGCTACGTTTAACCTGGAATGTGACGCCCCTGGACTATCAGGTCGTCACAGGGTATTGCACAATCTGCCCTCCCGTGCAGTATCCACCTCCCCCTTGGTTTTGGGTCCCCAACCATATGGTGTTGCCTGCATCAGCTTATCAAATCCTAGGTACACTCTGCACCACACCCACCAAACACACCAGTGGACGGCTTGAGTGGAATAGAGTCACCCACCAGGGGGGTTGGAGATTGGAGGTCAGGAGTGTCAGAAGTAGGAGTGTAGTCTGAGCAGTGAAAGTGAAAAGAGGTTTGAAACTGGGCTCCTGGAAACTATCTAGGTAGCAGACGGTGGTCTGGGCATAGAGGAGCTGGACCCCCAGTCGCAGGGGATCGTGGCAAGGGGCACGGATCTCTCGAGGAGGACAGCCGGCGGCCTTGCACCATCACCGGGCTGGGACCAAGGCACGACGGGGTACGTGGACCCTAGGTCGGGGAGTAGCTTCAGGCAACCCGACAATTTACCCGAGGAGAACGGGGTCATCAAGAGCCATTCCCACCCTCTCCAAAATTGGGGTACTAGCGCAACGAGGGGGATAGGACTTTCCACTAAAAACGGTCCAGAAAATCCCAAGCGTGAACCCTGAGAGCAAGCTCCCCAACTTATCCATAGTGGGGAGCAGGACCCGGCAGGTTTCATACTACCAGGACCAACAGAGAAGTAAACTTAGTGCCAGGAGGCAGGTCACGGATCACCAGGCAGCACCATTGGGGACGGGACCCGAACTAAGCTCCCCTCAGCGACGGCGGTATCCAGAACTTTGGTTCATCCAGTTATCGGTGTCAGCTTAATGGACTGAGTGAGTACGGCACTCCCCTACCATCACCAAGCCCCGGGTTATCTGCCTACCCGTGGAGGGTCACAACACCTGGCTGCCCTATTCCATCATGCCCGGGTACTCCCAACTGCAGCAGTGGTACTCCTAATTACCACATACCACGGGTGGCGTCACAAACTCTATAAACTCCCTTGTAAATACCCCCCTTCACTTGAGTGGCTGCACGACCCCCGGGTCTGGAGACCCTTCGCGGACCCGGATCCAAGCAGCTCGGCTGCTTGCACGGGGGCAGTACACGTACAGATGGGAATCCATGGACGCCATATATTCGGCCATGCATCTCTGAGCCTCATGCTGGCAGGATAGTTCCCTCTGTAGTTCAACAAGTTGGGGGCCGTCAGAGGATCTGGAGGTTTGCATGGACGCCAGACGGGATTCTACAGACTTCATGTGAGCCACTAACTTTGCTTGGGTCTCTCGTTGGCGAGAGAGCTCCTGTTGCATGTCAGTCAGGGGGATAGCCTTGGTCCCGGCGGAGTCCATGGCCCGAGCAAACTGTTACGGTCACCGAGGGGCTGCAACTAATCACAGACACTGTTACAGAGAGTGGGAGGTGGAAACAGTGCATATGTTACGCTCACCGAGGGGCGGCGAGCGTCTGAGGGTAGACCCACTGGACTGTGCACCTGACTCCCTTGAGAAAGCGGCCAGCAGCGAACCCCTATACAGGGACTGTGTGGAACCTTCCCAAAGGGCCTAAATGCACGGCAGCCAGGAACCTGTAGCAATAGTCTCTTTAAAGCCAGGTATAGCACAGGTGTGACGTCCACAGCAGGTAGGACACGGATACGGCTCAGGTGATGTCCACAGCAGGTATAGCACAGGTGATGTCCACAGCAGGTATGGCCCAGGTGACGCCCACAGCAGGTAGGACACAGGTATGACACAGGTGATGTCCACAGCAGGTATGGCACAGGTGAAGCTCAAAGCAAGTATGGCGCAGGTGACGCCCACAGCAGGTATGGCACAGGTGACGCCCACAGCAGGTATGGCACAGGTGACGCCCACAGCAGGTATGGCACAGGTGACGCCCACAGCAGGTGTGGTGCGGGAGTGGCACTATGGGAAGACAAAGGGTTAGGAACAAGTAGCTGGTGCACAGATACAAACAATAGTACACAGGGGCCTGGATACTAGCAACACACTATTATGAGCTTTGCTCGGGCGCCTTCTGTCAGGGAAGGCGAACTTAAATACCCTTTTGGTAACAGGTGACCTCTGAGGTCACTTCCAGGTAATGAGATGCTACCACTTTAAGAAAGGGGGCGTGGCCTCACGCGCAGCCTAAGATCACTTACTGCAGATCTGTGTGTGGCCGGGAGGCAGGAAGAGGCTGCAGCAGCCTTTGGAGCAGAGCACACTAGTGATGGGCAGTCCGGCTCTTTTTAGTGATCCGGTTCCCATGGCTCCGCTCACCAAAAAGAGCCGGATCTTTCAGATCGTTCTCGGCTCCTTATTAAATATGTGTCCACCCCAGTTCACACTGGTGATCCGGCTCCTGTCGGTCACAGCAGGGAGCCGTATCTTTGTGTCGGATCGTTCGCGACCGCCACATCACTAGAGCACACGACCTGGGAGTAAGTAGGAAGCACAGCAGGACCTGAATCAGGAGCAGAGCATGCAGAGCCGTGGGACAGGTAAGGGGAAAGGGCTTCGCTGCCGGAGGCTGGGAGCGGGAGTGCGTGTGGGAGCCATGCTGGGGCTAGGCAGGTGAGAGGAAGAGCGCCCCCCTCGGAATCTGGTGGGACCGGGCGCTGCAGCATATTCATGAACTTTAATGACTGGACCAAGAAGCAGTGTGACAGCAGCGGGAAACTTAGTAAGTATAATTCTTCTGCTTTAATCCCAGTAATACTCTAACAATATTATTTCCAGAAGCCAAATGTGAGTCAGAAATGCATCCAGACATCTTCCCCATGTCTTATTCAGTTTCAACACTTTTCCATCCTTCGTAGAAGTTTTACAGCCCTCCCAAACCTCCTTCCAAGGGGCTTGGAAAATTATTCGAGTTTCCAATAGACTTTCCTTAGGTTTGTTATTCGGTATGAATACATGAATAATAGAAATTATTCGACATAAAGAGTCCGAACCAGAATATCTGACTATTCGCCCATCTCTAATAAATAATGAATCCCTTGATCATATCAATCACCTGGATTCCAATTTGTGTTTTTACAACAGATTCCATTCAGGTGATTGAATCATTCAGACACTGCAGTAGTCATTGAGCATAACCACAAGAACCGAGAAAAGAGGTCATAAAATCAATAATAGTATCATAATAAATTAATAAAACCAAGTCAAGTTGAAAAAAAAAATCTCACAAAATACACAACAAAACAAAACTATAATCAATATCTAGAAATATACAGAACCAATATAGGAATTGACTGGAAATATCAATACTAAAGTGACTGGTGCATTACAAAGAAAAAAAAGTGTGAATATATATATAAAGATATATGTGTCTGCTATTGTAAGCAATCAATTAATATACAATGCAATCATAGTGATGTATATTGGTGTCCGCAGGGCCGCCACTAGGAATTTCAGGGCCCCATACTGGCAAAATTTTGGGGCCCCCTTGAGACTCTGCCCAGACTCCACCCCAGCTCTGCCTCCACCCCTGAAATGTTCCACACTTTCACCAACATTCTTGGAAAAACGTGTGTATTTATATATATATACACACACACACACAGTCATGGCCAAAAGTGTTAGCACACTTGACATTGTTTAAGAAAATGAAGCATTTCCCTTAGAGAATGAATAATACACTCCCTACACCTCCCCTCTCCATAATATACCCTCTATACTGCCCCTCCCCATAATATCTCTCCCACACTGCCCCTATGTATAATATCCCCCCACACACTGCCCCTCAGTGTACCCCCACACAACACCCCTGAGTATAATATCCCCACACACTGCACCATTGTATAACATCCCTCACACACACTACCCCATGTATAATATCCCCACACACACATACACTGCTTCTCTGTATAATATTACCCACACTCTACCACTCGGTATAATATCCCCACACACACACACTGACACTTTGTGTAATATCTCTCAAGTACGCGGCCCCTTGTACACTATCCAACACACAAGCTGCCATATATATATATATATATATATATATATATATATACAGTATGTGTATATACAGTGCCTACAAGTAGTATTCAACCCCCTGCAGATTTAGCAGGTTTACACATTCGGAATTAACTTGGCATTGTGACATTTGGACTGTAGATTAGCCTGGAAGTGTGAAATGCACTGCAGCAAAAATGAATGTTATTTCTTTTTTTATTTTTTTTTTTTAAATTGTGAAAAGTTTATTCAAAGGGTCATTTATTATTCAACCCCTCAAACCACAAGAATTCTGTTTGGTTCCCCTAAAGTATTAAGAAGTATTTCAGGCACAAAGAACAATGAGCTTCACATGTTTGGATTAATTATCTATTTTTCCAGCCTTTTCTGACTAATTAAGACCCTCCCCAAACTTGTGAACAGCACTCATACTTGGTCAACATGGGAAAGACAAAGGAGTATTCCAAGGCCATCAGAGACAAGATCGTGGAGGGTCACAAGGCTGGCAAGGGGTACAAAACCCTTTCCAAGGAGTTGGGCCTACCTGTCTCCACTGTTGGGAGCATCATCCGGAAGTGGAAGGCTTATGGAACTACTGTTAGCCTTCCACGGCCTGGACAGCCTTTGAAAGTTTCCACCCGTGCCGACGCCAGGCTTGTCCGAAGAGTCAAGGCTAACTCAAGGACAACAAGGAAGGAGCTCCGGGAAGATCTCATGGCAGTGGGGACATTGGTTTCAGTCAATACCATAAGTAACGTACTCCACCGCAATGGTCTCCGTTACAGACGAGCCCGTAAGGTACCTTTACTTTCAAAGCGTCATGTCAAGGCTCGTCTACAGTTTGCTCATGATCACTTGGAGGACTCTGAGACAGACTGGTTCAAGGTTCTCTGGTCTGATGAGACCAAGATCGAGATCTTTGGTGCCAACCACACACGTGACGTTTGGAGACTGGATGGCACTGCATACGACCCCAAGAATACCATCCCTACAGTCAAGCATGGTGTTGGCAGCATCATGCTGTGGGGCTGTTTCTCAGCCAAGGGACCTGGCCATCTGGTCCGCATCCATGGGAAGATGGATAGCACGGCCTACCTGGAGATTTTGGCCAAGAACCTCCGCTCCTCCATCAAGGATCTTAAGATGGGTCGTCATTTCATCTTCCAACAAGACAACGACCCAAAGCACACAGCCAAGAAAACCAAGGCCTGGTTCAAGAGGGAAAAAATCAAGGTGTTGCAGTGGCCTAGTCAGTCTCCTGACCTTAACCCAATTGAAAACTTGTGGAAGGAGCTCAAGATTAAAGTCCACATGAGACACCCAAAGAACCTAGATAACTTGGAGAAGATCTGCATGGAGGAGTGGGCCAAGATAACTCCAGAGACCTGTGCCGGCCTGATCAGGTCTTATAAAAGACGATTATTAGCTGTAATTGCAAACAAGGGTTATTCCACAAAATATTAAACCTAGGGGTTGAATAATAATTGACCCACACTTTTATGTTGAAAATTTATTAAAATTTAACTGAGCAACATAACTTGTTGGTTTGTAAGATTTATGCATCTGTTAATAAATCCTGCTCTTGTTGGAAGTTTGCAGGCTCTAACTTATTTGCATCTTATCAAACCTGCTAAATCTGCAGGGGGTTGAATACTACTTGTAGGCACTGTATATATATATATATATATTTATATATATCCTCACACACTGCCCTACTGTATATCGCCACACACACACTACTCCTCTGTATACTATCCCCACACACACACATTGCCTCTATGTATAATATCCTTCTTGTATATATGTCTGCATCCTTGCCCCTTCCTGGTATGTAGGTCCCCATCCTGGTTCATTGTCCCCTTCCTAGCATAAATGTCCTCCTCCTGGTGTATATGTCCCCATCCAAGGACCCTCCTTTTATATATGTCCCCGTCCCGGTTTTTGTCCCTTTCCTGGTATATATGTCCTATCCTGGGCCCTTCCTGGTATGTATATTCCACTCCTTTGCACATTCTGGTATATATGTCCCCATCCTGGTTTCTGTCCCCTTCCTAGTATATATGTTCTCCTCCTGGTATACATGTCACCATCCTGGTTTTTTTCCCCTTTCTGCTATATATCTCCTCCTTCTTGTATATATGTGCCCTTCCTGCGCCTCTCCTCATATATTTGTCTAGTGCAAAAAGAAATAATAAAAAAAATACTCACCCTGAGCAGCAATGCATTTTGGCTGGATGTGTGCCCTCCCCACATCCAGCTAAAGCAAGGCAGGGACTGTAGTCAGCAGGCGCCCCCACCTCCCGGGGCTGCAGTCAGCAGGCCCCCACCACCCTGTGCTGCAGTCAGCAGGCCCCCACCACCCTGTGATGCAATCAGCTAGCCCTTCCACCATTTGGGGCTGTAGTCAGCAGGTGCCCCCACCACCCTGTGCTGCAATCAGCAGGCCTCCGCCACCCTGTGCTGCAGTCAGCTGGCCCCTCCACCACCTGGGGCTGCAGTCAGCAGGCAACCCCATCTCCCGGGGCTGCAGTCAGCAGTCGCCCCCACCACCCGGGGCTGCAGTCAGCAGGCAACTCCACCACCCTGGGCTACAATCAGCAGGCGCCCCCACCACCCTGTGCTGCTGTCAGTGGGCCCCTCCGCCCCCGGTGATCTTCAGCTCATAGAGCGCCTACCTCTCCCTGCTGGATGCCGCGTGCTCGCCAGCTTTGCGTTGCCTGCAGCACTGTGATGAGGCCCAGAGTGATGACCTCATCACGCTGGGCCGCAGGATGACATGCAGCCTCCCTGTTCTCCTCCAATCACAGTGCCTCCCCCACCACATGGCTAATTTGCATGTGATGCCCTAGAAGGGTTTCACACGCACCGTAGTCATGTGCACTAGTGGCTGAAGCGACACAGCCGGGCTCCTCTGCTGCGACTGTGACTGGGGCTTGGTGAAGAGGCGGGCCAAGGGTTTATAAAGCTAAGTAATTACCCCAGGCTTGGCCGGCCCCCCCCCTCTTCACCGGGCCCAGTACACCAGTCACAGTAGTAATGCCCTGACGGCGGCCCTGGGTGTCTGATCCTAAAGAATTATACTGCACAGACTGAAGATTGGTACTGCCTATGTTTACAAAAAAGTGTATATAAGACATGTCAAAATAGGACATCGAAAATCATGGCCCGTGTGAGGAGCAGAAATGACATGGCCATCATCCTCCTATCCAGAGAGTGTGTGCTGTACAGAATGTTCGTGAAAATAGCAGTATTCCTTTATGACCTCTTTTGTCAGTTATTTGTGGTTATGCTCAATAGTTTATTTCCGATTGGTCAGGATATAATGTTGTCTTTATATTATCGGACATACACAACATTAAATTAAGTAATTATACACAAGGTGTGGTGCTGGATATATTTGCTTGTACTGTTTCTCTATACTGCAGTAGTCATGAAATTCATTTTGTGTTGAATTTGGGTATACCACGGCAAAAAATGTGTACATTTTGCTTATTAACTTAATTTACAGTAGGGATTGAGTGAACTTGACTGTACTTGCATACCATTCTCTTGTCTTTATAGCACTTTCTTCTCACTGTTATGATAAAGTGACTATATTCTTTTCCTGTGATCCTTCTATCTGTATTAGTTCATACCTAACAACTTTTTTGAGTAATTGCTCCGTTAGCTTACATCCTTCATTATAGAGCATCCATTTTCACTTTTTTTATATATATTGAAAGTGTCATTTTTTCATACATACATTAATTTGCAGTGTGCAGTGAATGCTTAGTCCACAAGGTGGCGACCTAATACTAAACTTACAACTACAGTGTAATGTCTGTGAGTTTGGATTTTGGTTAGATCACAAAGTTTGTTAAAGAGAATCTGTCACCCTTCTGCATTTTGTTTAGTTATTAATATGGCCATACAGGTGGCATAAAGGTGAAATTAGCCATACCTGTATGCCTCCTGGATGATGGGCAGTTTGGCAAAAATCATCTTTTATATTTTCTATCTTCCAGGCTATAGGGCGTGTGCTATCCAGAAGATGAGCCGTTCTCTGGTCTTCATTATACAGGATTTTTCCTCCAGGATTATAAAGCAGCAGTGATTCCCCGATGCCTGCGCACAGCAAAATTGCCCATATAAGGGTTGAACAATGCAGGTAGACATGGCAAGCAGAATGTGCAGACGCGGGATTATTTCAGGCCGCGCACCTGACGTCATAGAGACACTGAAGAGAAGGGGAGAAAGAATCCTGTTCAATGAAGAACGGAGCATGGCTAATCTTCTGGACAGCACACGCCCCGTAGCCTGGAAGATAGAAAATAGAAAAGATGATTTTTTAAAAATTTGGAGCCTGTGCCCACAGAAGGGTTGAACAGTGCAGGTAGACATGGCAGGCAGAATGTGCATGCGCAGGATTTCAGGCCGCGCACCTGACATCACAGGGACACTGAAGAGAAGGGAAAGAAGAATCCTGTATTATGAAGACTGAAGGATGACTATTCTTCTGGGCAGTACACGCCCCATAGCCTGGAAGATAGAAAATATAAAAGATGATTTTTGCAATCCCATCTGTGGTTGTTGAATAATCTTCTTCTAAAGATTTAATTTAAGAATGTCTTCGGTGCATTGGTGTGCATCTGGGTGACACTTGGGGCTATGGTTTTTCCTTCTCTGCCCTTCCACCTGCCTCCTCTGTTTCTTTAACAAGTCACTGATTATTCAGTGACCTGCATCCTTTATTAAATTCCACACCGCTGCCATGTTTGCAGTAGGCAGCGCGTGTGCAGTATGATGCAAAATGTCAAAAAGGAGGCATCAGTGTTGTGTCCCATGAATGGGAACAACCTGTTGTATGTAATTCTTGCATTGCATATTTTTCCTCCTATCAAGAAATTCCTTTATTGTTACTAGGTAGATTAGACTGTATGAAGTTTGTCCCTATGTACCTCCCTTAGTTGGCTTCTGTATAGAATGCTCCTCCCTTCTCCTTCAGTTTAGTCTAGAGGAACCATTGCTGAAGAGACATGTCTAAAACCCTGTACATATTATTTCTTTTCACCTGCCTTTACTTTGTACTTAATACAAGATTATAGAAGAAAACTACAGCGTTTCTCCTTGTCTTTCTACAAGTCATCGTTGGGTTGAGTTAACACTATCTGTGGAAGCCGGTAGAGTGAGTAAAATCATACAGTTATCTAAGGGACTGATAATTAGAGCGGTTGGATTCATTGCTACCAGGAAGAGACCTGTAAAAGAAACAAAGGAGGCAGGCGGAGGGATGGAGAAAGAGAAGCCAAGGGAAAAATTGTGAAAATATACCCTGCTGTAGCTAAATAAAAGCATAGTGCATATAAATATAGGGGACTTAGTAAACACTGTTTTTGATCAAAAAAAGCATAAAGCTATCCCACCAACGACAAGGTGTACCCAGTTGGGACAGTACCTACACTCTAGTATTAAAACCTTACCATGGGTCTAAAATAGGCCTCAATATGACTAAGGGATGAGAGTGACCGGGTCCCAACAGGACACAGTCAGGGGATGCACAGAATGAAATGCCCAGCTCACTAAGAGGGAGGGCCACACCCTATTTGTACTGAATACAATTAAAACTACATAAAAACAAAAAAGTGAATTTTGTTTTTGATTTTTGTAGCTTTTTTGTATTCAGTACAAATAGGGTGTGGCCCTCCCTCTTAGTGAGCTCCATGTATACCCTCTCATACTACAGCTTACTTTTTTGTTTTTATGGAGGGGTGGAGAAGCAGAAGAAAACCTACCCCAAAATCCCGCCCCGATGCACACCAATGCACTGAAGACGTCATTAGATAAAAACGTTACAGGAAGATTATTCAACAGCCACAACTTTACTTCATAGTGCTAAATCCTGCTGACAGGTTCTCTTTAAATGGAACCTTTCATGTCAGATAACGCTATTTACCTGCAGATATAGGGTTAAGCTGCAAGTTAATAGTATTTAAAAGGAGTTAGGCTCCTTGGAAAAACTAAAATGTATTCCTCCTGGAGTCGCCAGCGCTGGCTATAAGCATGCCATGGCACTTTGCCTGACAGCTCGCTCTACACTGATGCACTGCAGAGATGGCTGTCAGTCAAAGAGGAATAAAATTCATTTTCTCCCGGCAGCCAAGCTTTTAGTACTTCGGCCATGCTCCGCATTAAAGCTACTAACCTGCAGATTAACTACATTTTCAAGTTACTAGCATTATCCAAAATGACAGGTTCCAATTAAAAAAACCAGGATAATTGTGGTATACTCCACGCTGCTCTACAAAGAATCACTCCAAATAATAAAAGCAGTGGTGATGGTTTATTCTACACCTTTCAAAGAGATATCCCTTCTTCTTCCTCAGGAAAATTCACCGATAAACATAACAGAGATAGTGATACATTGATATAGGGGAAAAAAGGAACCCGCCCAACAGGCACATGATAAGGTGATACTCACTGGTTTGGAGTAGCTGCAACCCGGCTGGTGCTGCTCTCTACCAATCTGGGCCTCAGGTAATCCGGTATTCCCTTGATTCCAGTACCAGTGTAGTGACCTGGTGAGCTGTACTTCCATGCACCCATCTGTAGTTGGTGAGTCCCCGTAGCCTGAAGCGTTTTGGGGTCCCCTCCTGTTGTCACGGTCCTGGCC
The DNA here is from genome assembly GCF_048569485.1 of Anomaloglossus baeobatrachus. Classification (NCBI taxonomy): domain Eukaryota; kingdom Metazoa; phylum Chordata; class Amphibia; order Anura; family Aromobatidae; genus Anomaloglossus; species Anomaloglossus baeobatrachus. Next base: position 475,873,931 of record NC_134353.1, read on the forward strand.
CGTATGGCAGGCAGGTTGAGCCTCTCTTGGGTCGGGCCTCTGTCCCCGTTCTCGGGTTCCCTCTTTGCTGCTGTGCCCCGGACACTAACGTTGGTGAGGAACCTTGATGATCCCCTCACCGGGCAGATATATCAGTTGAGCTTAAAGCATCTTCCTGAATTAGGGCTTTGCACCCCTCCAGTGCTCGGTCCCGTGAGTACTCACACGTACTCTCCTTGGCGACCGCACGCCTTGAGCCCACAAGCCACTTTACACTTTTGGTCTGCACATCAACTTCTGACTGATTCTTACTACTCAGTCACTCACTAACTAACTGATTGTCAATATGTCCATCTCCTGTCAACTGCACTTACTAGCCCCTCCCCCTCCCAGATTTCTGACTAGCGGATTGGATGAGTCCCGATCAATAGGTGGCCATCCTTCATACCCGTCTCTAGCCTGTTACCCAGTCTGGGAAAAAGGGCATGGATGTGTGTTTTTGAATGTTATTTACCAGCACTAGTCTTCCAGGAATCCCGGGGTTAGCACTGCACCTGTTACCGGGTACAATACTCTGTGGCACCTGACGCCTCAGGGGCACCACAAAAGCAATGGAAAAATCGAAACAAGCACCCATAGAAAAAAAGTGTCGGGAAACACTATATTGCATGCGGCGAGTTATCATTCCATACATACTATTAAGGCCATACCGGTGGGAGAAACCCAAAGGGCATATAGAAATTGTAATTTTAAAATAACTCTTCAAAATGAAATAAAAACAATAAATTCAAGACTCAAAGATAGAGGATATAAAAATTGGATGCTTGATAGAGCACAACAAAATTGTAAAATTCAAATCAAGTCAATCAAACATTCCCAATAAGAATAAATCTGAGACTCTTAAAAGCCCCCCTGTTGCTGACTCTGCCACCACTTTGGTATTACAATACTGCAATCAATATAAGCATATACGAAAAAAAAATTATCGACACTTGAATGTATTAAAGGAGGATGACATTTTAAAAAAAATCTTAGAAAATAATTGTGGGTTGGTTGCTAGAAGAGCAACTTCTCTAAGTGATAAGTTATCCCCAAGTGAAATCAACAGCAATAAGTCCAATTTAATAAATAATTGGTTGTCCCTAAAAGCATTTTATCAATGTGCAAGAAAAAACCCTGTAAATTATGTTGCAGAACACCAAGAAAAAGCACAACTTTTAGTAAAAATGGTGATAGGCATAAAAGAACACCTATATAATATCACACAAAATAAATCTTCGAAGGGTACTTCAGAATTATCAAGACATTTTATAAATAAACATAATGGAAATATTGACATACTAAAAGTATATGGAATTGAGAAAATATATTAACAACACAGAGGAGGAGATATAGAAAAATTTTTTGCAGAAAAGAGAGATCTGGTGGATATTCAGACTGGGAACTACGGTTCACTATAGTCTGAATCTCTGCAGAGACCTCATGAGTTATTATTAAAATATGGCAAATAAATAAACTATTTGTTTGTGCTGCCATGTTGCGAATTCTTGATTTATTTGCAACATGTGAACTTGCTATTAAAGGGAACCTGTCACAACTTTTTTGGCGTATAAGCTGCGGCCACTACCACTGGGCTCTTATATACAGTATTCTAACATGCTGTATATAAGAGCCCAGGCCACTGTGAGAACATTAAAAACACTTTATAATACTTACCTAACGGTCGCGCGGTTTGGCCATATGGGTGTCTCCATTCTTCGGTGCGGCGCCTCCTCTTTCGGTCATCTTCGTCCTCTTTCTGAAGTGTGTGTGCATAACACATCCTACGTCATACACACTCGCCAGTCCTGTGCAGACGCACTACAATACTTTGATCTGCCCTGCTCAGGGCAGATCAAAGTGCGCCTGCTCAGGACCTGAATGCCGGCGAGTGTGTATAACGTTGGATGCTGTCAGGAATAGGTCACGAAAGGGGGGTATAGGAAGCGGGAATTACGTCCTTCCTTTCTACCACCTGTCCGACCGACAGACAGAGCACATGACGCGCTCTCTAGCGCCCCTCTTATAGTCAGGCCAATTATGGAATTGCCCGATAATAGCAAGGAGGCCGCTATTCTACTGTGCTGATGCGTGAAGGGCTCCCGGTGAGAGTAGGGTATATATTCCCCCGACCTCCGTGGACGGAATATATAAAACCTCCCCAAATCTCACTGGCCACCCCACAATGATCCTTGGCACAAACTCGCTGCCACCAACCGATTTACGGTAACTATTAACCGAGCACACAGACGTGGGATTCAAGATCGAGATAACAGAACAGCCCAAGATTAATTATATATTTTAATCAGCCTAAAGCCCGCTTTACACGCTACAATATATCTTACGATGTGTCGGCGGGGTCACGTTGTAAGTGACGCACATCCGGCATCGTAAGGTACATTGTAGTGTGTGACAGGTACGTGCAATTGTGATTGAACGTTAAAATGTTCATCGCATACACGTCGTTGAATCCTGACGAATTGCACATCGGGTTGTGCAATGTTCCAGAGGCAGCACACATCGCAGTGTGTGACACCCTGGGAACATTGAACAGATCTTACCTGCCTCCCGCGGCTCCCGCTGGCAATGTGGAAGGAAAGAGCTGGGCGGGATGTTTACGTCCCGCTCATCTCCGCCCCTCCGCTTCTATTGGCCGGCTGCTGCGTGATGTCGATGTGACGCCGAACGTCCCTCTCTCTCCAGGAAGTGGACGTTCGTCACCCACAGCGAGGTCGTATGGACAGGTAAGTATGTGTGACGGGGGTTAACCGTTTGTGCGGCACGTTCAACAAATTGAACTTGCCACACATACGATGGGGGCGTTGCAAATCGCATACGATATCGTATGCGAAATTGCAATGTGTAAAGCAGGCTTAAGGCACACTAGAAACTACAATATATACAATATGGAATCTACAGGACATACATAGGTCAGAGTACAGTTACAAATAAAACGTGGTATACAAACAGGCATAGAGTTCAAGCAGTTACCTTGTGCGTCTGGCCACAGGGGGGCACTGTTCGACCAGGTTTCCAGGAACTTCTTCACATGTGTTCAGACACAGACCCCCGAGCAAGAACACCTAAAAAATGGCTGCACTGAGGTTATCAACCTGGCTCAATCCAGGTCCCCTCATACCTCAGTGACCTCACAGGGAGCACTGCCCCTCCCCTGTCTTGAGTCAAAAATAGTATACAAAGTGATTATTAATCATAACTTTGCCTAGGAACGTCGTAGGCGGACGCCAATGCTCTCATTTTGACAGTTATGATTTTAGCTTAAAAATGGTAGGATGCATGGCTGGTTTGCTGGTTCCCCACTGGCCTATATCACATTTGGGGTACTTCCCAAGGTCCCACAACTATATAAAATATGTGCTGAACTCGTCAGCCGGCTCCGATGCCATATTTCTGCCTGCCATATTTATAGGAAGCACGGTTCATGAAATATTACACATATTCTACTGGAGCCTGGCTGTCTGGAGACTTCAAAGCCTGCTAGGTACATACAGACTTTTACCACACTGTCAGAGGGGGGTCTTCCTGGGTCTTTTGATGCTTCCCAGGGCTAACAGCTCAGATAATCTCCATATCATAGGAGATTGCCTCTGGCTGTGTAGTTGGATTTGACACATTTCATTTGACACCAATCTGCAAAGGATTTCTGTGTGTGAAGGGAGAAGGGAGGGATGCCATCAGGGAGCGATTAGAGAAATTATGACTGGACATCATAATTCCTCTTCATATCCCAAGATTTACCTCACAGATGCGTCATGCACCGTGGCTAGAGGAGAACAAAGATGGACAAAAGACGCAGCATTGGCACCGGACATCGGAGATGCCCATATGACATACCGCGTGACCGTTAGGTAAGTATTGTAAAGTGTTTTTTATGTTCTACACAGCGGCCTGAGCTCTTATATACAGCATGTTAGAATGCTGTTTATAAGAGCCCGGTGGTGGTGGTCGCAGCCTATAGGCCAAAAACGTGGTGACAGGTTACCTTTAAGTGTCGACTCTATTGACTCGCTATAGGGTGTCTGCAACACATTGCTATACTTTATGCACATCAAATTGTCAAATGTAAACTTGCTCTAAAACATTGATTTATGTAAAGCAGAAATTCTGTGATTTACAAGAATGTGTGATACCAAAAATTATTATTTGGGAAATAAGGTTTATAAAATCCATTTGTCTGTGTTGTCTTGTTATGAACTTCAGGATCCATCTGTAACATGTGAACTTGCTTTTAGGTGTCGTTGTTGTGGAGTTGCTATACAACGTTTGTAGTGCACTGTCACACTCTATGCACACTCAGTCTACGAAAGTGTTGCTATATTGCAAAATCTTTCCGCAACATGTGAACTTATTTGTTAATGCTGATTCTTAGGAGTTGTCATCGAGTCTTTACTATTGCCGCACTCTGTATACATCAAACTGCTAAATGTTAATTTGCCTTCCGGCATTGATTTCAATTTAAAGCAGAGACTATGTGACTCATTATTAGAATGTGCAGCACTGATGATCAATACTTGGGAAACAACAGCTACCCTATAGTGTTGATTGTTTGTGCTGCCATATTATGAACTCCTAGATCTACCTGTAGCATGTAAATTTGTCTTTGGGTGTTGATCCTGTGGAGTTGATACAGGGTGCTTGCGATGTATTGCTGCATTTTATGCACATTCATTTTTATATGCGAGTCTTGGCTTTGACTTGAATCAGTAATAATAGTGATAAAAAATAAAAAAAACTATAAAAAAAATAAAAAAATATACTAAGTTGAATTAATATTATTTTAGCACACTTCTCAGTATGGTATTATCAAACTTAGAACTCCACTGGCACTGGAATTATAAGAAATCGTGTTAACAACAAACATGTCAAATTTGTTCTTTGAACACATGCAAATTTATTTAAAAAAAACGTTGTTAAAAAATGGATGAATCAGGTTTGTTTGTTCTTTAGGAACATCTATTATACAAATTATGTAATTATAAAAATGTACATTTAACACTAGAACTACTGGACTCGTGACACCTATATAGAAATACATGGTGCAAAGTAGTCAAAATGACTACCTCAGTAGTTCTAGTGTTAAAATATTGAAACAAAAGATAAACATTATAGAAGTATAGTTAAAATGTTTGTCTGATTATAAAAGATCAGATTTAATTCACAATCAAACCCGATCCAGTTATTAGAGTAAATAAGTAAAATACTTGTATAAATGTTTTTATTGTTAAATAATTTTTACATGACATGTATGTCAATTTGAATACTCAAACAATTTGAACATCTGTGGTACTAATTAATGATAGTATATAAACCTTGTAGTATCAACCCTCTAGCATCATGATTAAGGGTGATCCTTTTCACCTGAAACGCGTACCGCTGGTCATGTCATTTGCTGTGCCTGCATGCTGATATAAACCTTGAGGTTTCTATCACCTGAAGAGCTGGATTCTCTGTTTCTTTGGATATAATTTGGGCTGTGGCAGCGCCTATATATGCTCCAGGGGAGAAACCAGGAATAATCATACACACGGTGAGCTGATAATCTTTTGGACTGTCCAGAATCTGCCCTTTTCTTACCTCACTACTAATTGTTCTTCTTTCATTAAATGCTCCCCACAGTAATCTATCATGAATACTGATGCCAGGCTCATCTTTCTGTCCAGCTAATACACTGATGCCTCCATCCTACACCAAAACTGAATAGGATAACTGAAGTGAGCATTAATATATATATTATGAGTGCAAGCCAAAAATTACATACTATATACGGATAAGGCAGCCTTATCCATCCTACACCAGTCATTACACTGGTGGTCTGCTTCTGAATACAATATAAATCAGTCTTACCCACCAAGCTGTGCACAGTGCTACGCCACCCTCCATCTCCTCCCTCATTTATGTCTACCACCCTACCTGTGCTCTCCATACTTCTAAGGCCCGTTTCACACGTCAGGGAAAAACAGACGTTCTTCAATGACGTGTAAAACACGCACATGTCCCTCCATGTCCCGTGATTCACGGCACACGTGGGTTGTCTAAGTGCAATCCGGGCTCCGTTCTCCGTGGTCTGTGATTGCACATAGAGATTAACTCACCTGTGCCCGCTCCCACTCTCCATGGTGCTGATCGCTCTCGCGGTGCAGCATCCCGCCGGCGCTGACCACCGCTGCAGCTGCTTCCGGGTCGACTGTGTCGTGCATTCATGAATATGCACGACAGTAATGAGCCGGCTCAGAAGCAGCAGGCAGAACAGGCTGCAGAGAGCGCCGCTGAAGCCGGGTGAGTAAAAATGATTTTTATTTTATATGCACGTTTTTTTCTGGCACGTGTTTCACGGATCACACCACTGCATGGTCCGTGGGACATCAGTGATGCCAGAAAAAAAATGGACATGCGGCAATCACGGACACGCGGGTACGCCGCACGGAGACATGGTCAGTGAAAAATCACTGATGTGTGAGCAGACCCGTTGATTATAATAGGTCTGCATATGTCAGTGATTCTGGTACGTAGAAAAAAAAAGCACAAACGTACCAGAATCACTGACGTGTGAAACAGGCCTAAGGATAAGAATAATGTCTTCCCTGTTCTATTATGTCAAACTCCAAGCTGTTTCTCGTGCTGCAACACTTTGAATGTACAACCACAGACAATCTAGCTAATTTCCAGCATTGTTTTAAGCATGTCCTAAAAACACTTTTTTTAGGAATGTCTATCACATTCACTGTAATGTAAGAAGAAGCAGAATAAGGGAGCCAGCACAATTTATAAACTGTACTTATTAGTAAATGGAGATTTTTGGCAAAAGATTGCAATATTTTGAGCTACCCCGCCACTCCACGGCAAATCTCAGGGGGCAGTCCTACACTAATATTTTATTTATCTAAAGGGTGCCATGCGGCCTCACATATTAAAAGCAGAACTATTTAAAACAGCACTTACCTGATGCTTTTCATTCCAGTACCTGTGACTAAATCACAGCTGTGGGCGGCACAGGCCCAGGCAAGTGCTGCTTGTATTAAATAGCCTGTGGACAGGGCTGATGGCTGAGTGTGAACAGTCACCACTTGCCAAAATCAGACAGCTAGAACAACCAAAATATGGGTGCACGGCTTGGTGGAGGTACGGTACGGGAATGAAAAGCATCAGGTAAGTGCTGTTTTAAATAGTTCTGCTTTTAAATGTGTGAGGCCGCATGGCACTCTTCAGATAAAATAAAATATTAGTGTAGGACTGCCCCTTGAGATTTGCCGTGGAGTGGCGGGGTAGCTCAAAATATTGCAATGTTTTGCCAAAAATCTCCATTTATCAATAAGTACAGTTTAGAAATCGTGCTGGCTCCCTCGTTTTGATTTTTCTGTTGGCAGGTGGTTAACCTCCACCAAGCCGTGCACCCATATTTTGGTTGTTCTAGCTGTCTGATTTTGGCAATTGGTGACTGTTCACACACAGTCATCAGCCCTGTCCACAGGCTATTTAATACAAGCAGCACTTGCCTGGGCCTGTCCCACCCACAGCTGTGATTTAGTCACAGGTACGGGAATGAAAAGCATCAGGTAAGTGCTGTTTTAAATAGTTCTGCTTTTAAATGTGTGATGTCGCATGGCACCCTTCAGATAAAATAAAATATTAGTGTAGGACTGCCCCTTGAGTTTTGCCGTGGAGTGGCGGGGTAGCTCAAAATATTGTAATGTTTTGCCAAAAATCTCCATTTATCGTGCTGGCTCCCTCATTTTAATATAAGAAGAAGACTGACAGCACACATCCTACCTTTCTAATGTGAACAGGTGTGAACTGAATATTAAACATAGTAACAAAAAGGAGACAGTTGCATTCTGGAATATAGAGATGCATTAGTGGTATGAAAATCATGGAAATATTGAGATACTTAGCACACAAAATTGGACAGTTTTATGTGAGCCCAACAGCCAATGGCAAGGTGACTTCATTTTTGTTAGGTCCCTATCAAACTTATGCCTCTCTTTGGGTAAATAAAACCTTACAATTTATGGGTGAACAGGAACTTGCAAATGGAGAATTAAAATCACCTAAGGCTGAAGAGCAGGTATGCTGAATCAGAAGGCGTGACTCTGTAATGTAAGAAAAACACTGATGGCCACATCCTACCTTTCTAATGAGAACAGGTGCAAACTGAACACAAAACATAGTAACAAAAAGGAGACAGCTGCACTCTGTAGTGCTACGTTATGTGGAAAAATGAATATGGTAATATGGACATGCATTACTCAACGTATCTCAATTTTTACATGTTTTTCATAGCAGTAATGCATGTCTATATTCCCATATTCATTTTTCCATGCATCTTAGCACTACAGAGTGCAGCTATTTTCTTTTTGTTACTATACCTAGAGTTGAGCGAGTACCTAACTATTTGTACTCACGATACTCATAATGAGTACTGTCTAATACTCACGTATTCATTCCGAATAGCGTGTACGTGACACCCTGGACTAGTCAGGTCATCCCAGGTAGTCACACACACATCACCCCCTCCCCGATTAGGTGATGGCAGCCAACCTAGAAACCCTTGTCACCACCCTCCAGGTTTGATGTCCACACCAGGGGGGCGGAACCAGGTGGTTGGCCCCACCCATCAAGGAGTTCACAGGCCTGGGGGCGGAAAAATAGAGGACACAAGTGGTAGTGCAGAGTAGAGAGAAGTCAAGTTCAAGGGTAGACCTGTGTACAGGCCTGCCAACAAGCTACCCCGGTGGCTGGGTCGGAGCCCAGTCACCTTTGGCAAGGAGGCAGACGGTGGTGGCCGCCTGCAGGAGCTGGGATTACAGCTGGTGGAACCGTAGGGACCGGGGTCGGGCGGTGGCCCGCCGGTACCGAACCGGGGAACCGATTGGAAACCGGAGCACCAGGAGGGGTACTCAGACCCAGTACAAAGCCCTGAGCCGACAAGGCCAAGTCAAATCAACTGATTGTGGACTGGACTTTAGGACCTATCCCACACAAGACCCATTAGAAGACAACAGCCCAACCATACAGGGTAAAGTCACCGCCAAGGCATAGAGACCCAAAGGGCCAGCGTCTGCCGGCAAATGGGCTGCTATGGCATATACAAGTCGGTGAGCAGACTACCCTTGCTTAGGCATAGGAGTCAGAACCAGAACATTCTTACAAAGAGGTGCAGGAGAAAGGCGGAAACCACCAACCTATTCTAGGAGAAGCTGCAGCCGGCTGCGGGCCCCGTTCATTACCCCGTTTGGTTTACCAGAGACTCCAGTGTATTGTGTCATAGTGAGTACAACAGTGCCTTCGGGCTGCGCACCACGCTGCACAGCATCAGCACCCAGCACGCACCCGCTCCCACGCCTCAGCACCTCCCCCGGGACTATCGCTCCCCTACCCACAGAGGGGTCAACACCAAGCTGCGCAACACCGTCCCCGGGAGGCCTAGTTAATGGCAGCGGTGGTGTCCATCTATTCACCACAACCCATGGGTGGCGTCACGAGCTTACATCACAAACCAAACCACCGTGGCCCCGGCCGTGGAACCACCCCGTCAAGTCCCTGAGTGTAGCGCCAACTCCCTTGCAGAGCGACGTGACCCCCGGGTCCGTGAGAGGCTCAAGCCACCACCCACCGTACGAGCACTGATCTGAGTGGCTCGGCGGTTGCAGCCGAGCCCGCGGGGCGGTACATGTACAATGCAAGTCATTGGGGAAATACTCGCAATGTAACGAGTTACCCGAATGCTGCAATATTTGCTACTCGCACGAATAGTACGGAATTTGAGTTTTTCCCCATTGACTTGCATTGCACATGCTATTTGGAATGAATACGCGAGTATTAGACAGTATTTGTTATGAGTATGAATAGTTAGGTACTCGCTCAACTCTAACTATATCAAATTCACTAATGTGACTTTTCTCAGTTTTCCATTGCTACATTCATTTTCAGAATTTGGTCCTTTCTTTTATGTGTCTCCCACAACCTCTATGCATGTAGTTGCACTTTGCATCTGGACATATACAGATATTGGCTGGTGACTGGTTTGTGCAGACATACAGTTAGGTCCAGAAATATTTGGACAGTGACACAATTTTCGCGAGTTGGGCTCTGCATGCCACCACATTGGATTTGAAATGAAATCTCTACAACAGAATTCAAGTGCAGATTGTAACGTTTAATTTGAAGGTTTGAACAAAAATATCTGATAGAAATTGTAGGAATTGTACACATTTCTTTACAAACACTCCACAATTTAGGAGGTCAAAAGTAATTGGACAAATAAACCAAACCCAAACAAAATATTTTTATTTTCAATATTTTGTTGCAAATCTATTGGAGGCAATCACTGCCTTAAGTCTGGAACCCATGGACATCACCAAACGCTGGGTTTCCTCCTTCTTAATGCTTTGCCAGGCCTTTACAGCCACAGCCTTCAGGTCTTGCTTGTTTGTGGGTCTTTCCGTCTTAAGTCTGGATTTGAGCAAGTGAAATGCATGCTCAATTGGGTTAAGATTTGGTAATTGACTTGGCCATTGCAGAATGTTCCACTTTTTTGCACTCCTGAACTCCTGGGTAGCTTTGGCTGTATGCTTGGGGTCATTGTCCATCTGTACTATGAAGCGCCGTCCGATCAACTTTGCGGCATTTGGCTGAATCTGGGCTGAAAGTATATCCCGGTACACTTCAGAATTCATCCAGCTACTCTTGTCTGCTGTTATGTCATCAATAAACACAAGTGACCCAGTGCCATTGAAAGCCATGCATGCCCATGCCATCACGTTGCCTCCACCATGTTTTACAGAGGATGTGGTGTGCCTTGGATCATGTGCCGTTCCCTTTCTTCTCCAAACTTTTTTCTTCCCATCATTCTGGTACAGGTTGATCTTTGTCTCATCTGTCCATAGAATACTTTTCCAGAACTGAGCTGGCTTCATGAGGTGTTTTTCAGCAAATTTAACTCTGGCCTGTCTATTTTTGGAATTGATGAATGGTTGGCATCTAGATGTGAACCCTTTGTATTTACTTTCATGAAGTCTTCTCTTTACTGTTGACTTAGAGACAGATACACCTACTTCACTGAGAGTGTTCTGGACTTCAATTGATGTTGTGAACGGGTTCTTCTTCACCAAAGAAAGTATGCGGCGATCATCCACCACTGTTGTCATCCGTGGACGCCCAGGCCTTTTTGAGTTCCCAAGCTCACCAGTCAATTCCTTTTTTCTCAGAATGTACCCGACTGTTGATTTTGCTACTCCAAGCATGTCTGCTATCTCTCTGATGGATTTTTTCTTTTTTTTCAGCCTCAGGATGTTCTGCTTCACCTCAATTGAGAGTTCCTTAGACCGCATGTTGTCTGGTCACAGCAACAGCTTCCAAATGCAAAACCACACACCTGTAATCAACCCCAGACCTTTTAACTACTTCATTGATTACAGGTTAACGAGGGAGACGCCTTCAGAGTTAATTGCAGCCCTTAGAGTCCCTTGTCCAATTACTTTTGGTCCCTTGAAAAAGAGGAGGCTATGCATTACAGAGCTATGATTCCTAAACCCTTTCTCCGATTTGGATGTGAAAACTCTCATATTGCAGCTGGGAGTGTGCACTTTCAGCCCATATTATATATATCATTGTATTTCTGAACATGTTTTTGTAAACAGCTAAAATAACAAAACTTGTGTCACTGTCCAAATATTTCTGGCCCTGACTGTACATGAATACTCAAGATATCTGGACCGTATGATCCAAGCACTTTTCACCATTCGTGTCACCCCTCTTTTTCCTCATAGTCAGCCTGTGATCAGAGCTCTTGCTCCTCTTGTTTGAATTGTTGCACTATGTGGTATCTGTTATGTCTGATATTCTCTAAATTGTAAAGTGCTGTGGGTTTATGGTGAATACAGTTACAAAGCTGAATATGTGGGAAAGTTGAAGGGTGAAATAAAGATAATTGAATTTAAGGCATACACAAGGGAGTATAGATTGAAGTCAGTTGAGTTGAAGGCAAGCAGATCACACTGGGCCTTAAGGTAATATAAAGGTAAAAGTACTAAAGAGTGAAAAACTTTCAATTCTCCAATACTGATACTGTAAGGGCGGCTTTGCACACTACGATATCACATGTGCGATGTCGGTGGGGTCAAATCGAAAGTGACGCACATCCGGCGTCACTTGCGATGTCGTAGTGTGTAAATCCTAGATGATATGATAAACGAGCGCAAAAGCGTCGTTATTGTATCATCGTTGCAAGCTCCGACTTTTCCATAATTTTGCTGCAGCGATGGTACGATGCTGTTCCTCGTTCTTGCGGCAGCACACATCGCTGTGTGTTACGCCGCAGGAGCGAGGAACTTCACCTTACCTGCCGCCGCCGGCTCTACGGAAGGAAGGAGGTGGGCTGGATGTTTACATCCTGCTCATCTCCGCCCCTCCGCCGCTATTGGCCGCCTGCCGTGTGACGTCGCTATGACGCCGCATGACCCGCCCCCTTAGGAAGGAGGCGGGTCGCCGGCCAGAGCGACGGTCGCCGGGCAGGTGAGTGCATGTGAATCACTATCACTATCACACGATATCGTACCTGCGACGGGGGCGGGGACTATCGCGTGCGACATCGCAGCATCGGCTTGCGATGTTGCAACGTGCAAAGCCCGCCTAAGTGTCTATACAACAGAATACTGCAGCTTGCACACTTTACTTCTACCACAGTATACTCACTATGCAGGCATTTGGTTACCAGGAAGACCCCAATAAGGCAGTGTAGTGAAATTATCAGGTTTGTATATAACGCTGGGATTTACAGTGCTGTGCAAATAATACAAATGGTAGGGGAATGCTTTCTTGGATGGCTATTAGGACACAAAACCAGTATTGATTCTATTTAGATTCTTTTTCCCCCACAATTGTATACCGTGAGATTTATTTTTTACATAATGTTTAATTATTCAATTCCCAAACAATATCGCTATAGCTCTTCAGAGGTCAAGTGTTAAACCCCTTTGGTCAATTAGCAGCTGACCAAGGTCACAGACCTATCACTGGGGCAATGTGAGTCTCAGCTGTTTAGATGGGGTGAAGTCTGACAGCTCGCTTGGACCCTTTGTGCTCCCTATTGAGCACCACAGATTTATCTGGAGGGAAGCTGCATCAGCTAATCTGAATCCACAACAGCTGGGAATTGGCAGTGGGATTGTTGTGCTGTCAAGTGCATTGCCAGAGGAGTGCTATGACCAGTGGCTGGAGATGTCAGTTAAGCCAACTTCTACAGATGAAAGACATATACAAGCATAAAACAGATTGCAAACAATGTATACATAAAGTGCTATTACAAAAATAAAGCAGAACAACACAATTTAAAACCATTATAACAAGCAAAATGCAGAAGAACGTAGACCATGTACACCATGAACAAAGTCCACTCACCTGTATTCCCAATCATGAATGTCAGGCACGTCCTGTGGATGGACACCTTGAAGAACAACAAGATAAATATGTGGAAATGAAGAAATCCAGCAGTAGGAATCTCACCTTGATAAAATTTATCTTCTCTATTGTGAATCAATAAAGCAACAAAAACATGCAAAAGTAAAAAATGAACGCATTTCAGAACTACATCCTTAATAACTTTTCCAGTTATTTCTTCTCCATTCAACAATGAAGAAACTGTTAGTAGTTTCTATCATAATTCAAAAAACGCTTGTAAAATGGTCAAAAAGATGTTTCTGTGTCTTTTGAGCCTTCCCATTAACTTGTATTGTAAGTACTGTATAGAGCATCTTTTGAGTCAAAGATGCCTGAAGAATGATTAAAAGGTGTTGAAAAGCCTGAACATATGCACAGCAGGTTATTTTTACATAGAAATGCATATGTTCATTTATTTGAGTGTTTTCTCAGCGTATTTTCAGGTAGATTTTGGTGTGGACCCATGTGAAAAAAACGTGTGCACACACTGCAAAAACTGCTTCAAAACCTCCTTACAAAGTCCTTCAGGAATCCAAAAAACAAAGGAGCAAACACCTGCTGTTCCTCCAGTATATTTTCCTGCCTTCAAATGCATTGCTATCAGAACCTACTCTTTTGGAGTACAGATGATGGCAGTGAAAGGGTCAGTGTTATGATTCAGGGACGGAGGAGGATCAAAATGTGTTCCACATTAACTGAAATGGTTTTTCTTCAATCAAATTAGAATGGAAGGTATACCCTTAGTAAAATGAATTTTACCAGAACGGAATTAGTGTCTTTTTCAAATTTTTAATTAGATATATGAACAATATATATATGTGTGTTCCTTTATTTTATTTTACATTGTGTGTGTGATTTATTGAATCTAGGGTGCTGGGACTCCCACTTTTTTCGGGAAAAACAGTGTGAGAAGGTGGAAAAAAAGGGGAACAGTATCTCCCTGAAAGGCAGTGTAGATATTGCCACGGAGCAAGAGAGAATAGAATAGATGATCAGGGCGCATGCGTGGGGAACAGGTTTCCCCATAGTGGAAAGGTGATATGAGTTCAGACCGTGGGAAAAATGAAAGGACGCATGCGCAGTGCAAACAGAGTGAGCAATTTCCTATAATGAAAGGTAATGTAAGTTCAGACCGTGGGAAAATCAGTACAGCGCGTGCGCTGAGTGAGAGTGAGAGAGAGTGATCAGATGTGCCGCTGTATACAGGGGGAAGACGTGAAAAAAAGACCCTTTGACCATGTAAAGAAAAATCTTGATTGGAACTTTATATTTGGATGAACTGATGCAGATTGCTCTATATTAAGCAATCCGTGCGGAGGGGAGAATATAATGTAAAAATGATTTCTATGGCTCGTTATTGAAGGGGGAGAGGGGAAAAAATGACAGAAAAGGATTGTTTTATAGTATATTTTCTAGAGTGAGTAGGAAATTGTGAAAGATCTCAAGCATATGGGCCTGTGTATAAGATTAGTGTAAGGAGATGATCATACGTAAAGGAGAATATTGTGAACAGCAGAGATGAAATTTGTGTGTTTGTTTCAAATTGGACAGATAAAAGACAGAGATATAGAATAAATTTGAAAACAAACACACAAATTTCATCTCTGCTGTTCACAATATTCTCCTTTACGTATGATCATCTCCTTACACTAATCTTATACACAGGCCCATATGCTTGAGATCTTTCACAATTTCCTACTCACTCTAGAAAATATACTATAAAACAATCCTTTTCTGTCATTTTTTCCCCTCTCCCCCTTCAATAACGAGCCATAGAAATCATTTTTACATTATATTCTCCCCTCCGCACGGATTGCTTAATATAGAGCAATCTGCATCAGTTCATCCAAATATAAAGTTCCAATCAAGATTTTTCTTTACATGGTCAAAGGGTCTTTTTTTCACGTCTTCCCCCTGTATACAGCGGCACATCTGATCACTCTCTCTCACTCACTCTCACTCAGCGCACGCGTTGTACTGTTTTTCCCACGGTCTGAACTTACATTACCTTTCATTATAGGAATCGCTCACTCTCTTTGCACTGCGCATGCGTCCTTTCATTTTTCCCACGGTCTGAACTCATATCACCTTTCCACTACGGGGAAACCTGTTCCCCACTCATGCGCCCTGATCATCTATTCTATTCTCTCTTGCTCCGTGGCAATATCTACACTGCCTTTCAGGGAGATACCGTTCCCCTTTTTTTCCACCTTCTCACACTGTTTTTCCCGAAAAAAGCGGGAGTCCCAGCACCCTAGATTCAGTAAATCACACACACAATGTAAAATAAAATAAAGGAACACGCATATATATATATATATATATATATATATACATATATACATACATATATATATATATATATATATATATATATATATATAGATATATATAGATATTTATATATATATATATATATATATATTTATTTATTGTTCATATATCTAATTAAGTCTTTAGTCCGCAGTCACTGCTCTACAGTATCTTTCTAAGAACAGAATAGTGGTTAGAGAATCTCTCTCCCATTGTTTCCCTGACACTTACTTCTCAGGTTCAAGCCTGACCATTCCCCCATTCTTGTTTTTTCTTTCTTCTTTTTG
This sequence comes from Anomaloglossus baeobatrachus, assembly GCF_048569485.1. Taxonomy (NCBI): domain Eukaryota; kingdom Metazoa; phylum Chordata; class Amphibia; order Anura; family Aromobatidae; genus Anomaloglossus; species Anomaloglossus baeobatrachus. Next base: position 475,890,004 of record NC_134353.1, read on the forward strand.
CTTTTTCACCCCCTTTTTTTGCTTTTTTTTTAAAAAGACACTAATTCCGTTCTGTTAAAATTCATTTTACTAAGGGTATACCTTCCATTCTAATTTGATTGAAGAAAAACCATTTCAGTTAATATGGAACACCATGCAGTCGTTGTTTTTTTTCTATCATGACGTAGCTCTACTCCTCGTGGCTATAAGTCATGGGGTGATGAGGTCATCCCCAGGAGCGTGGCTTCTCCTGGAAACTTCTATATAAACCTTTGTTTTTCCTGTATTTGTATGATTTCTTTTCCCTGAAGAAGGAGGCGCACATGCCTCTGAAACGCGTAGGAATGACTCAATAAAAGAATATCTATTTGTAATAACACCAGCTCGTGGTTTATAGCATGGCATGAAACCCGTTTTCTATCCTGAACTTCTATAGCACCGTTTTTCCTCAACGGGGCCGCTGCTGAACCACTCCAGCACTCACATATGTCTGCACAGGGGTTGTGACTGGCACAACCCGACCAGGTGAGTGTATTCATTCCTTTACTTTCCTAAACCCATAAACCGGGTAAGACCCTATTTTGCGCCTTTCTTTCCCTCCCTACAGTTTCTCCGGAGTACAGATGATGGCAGTGAAAGGGTCAGTGTTATGATTCAGGGACCGAGGAGGATCAAAAAAATGCTGAATCACAAAAGGTAACAGAGTGGCTGGAAACTTAATGGACTGCAGACCTAATCCTGACACACAACTAGAAGTAGCCGTGTGACGAGCCTACGATGACCTATTCATCTCAACACAGCCAGCGAACTAAATATTCTCACAGATAGAAATATAAGAAAGCTAATCTGCCTCAGAGCAGTCCCCAAAGATAGATAGCTAGCCCCCCACATGTAAAGGCTACGGTGATATAGAAAAACACAATACAAAGCTAGAAAAGACAGATTCAGCAAAGGTGAGGCCCAAACTATCTTTATAGGAAAGCATAGAAAGGAGCACTGTCTGCAACCGTAAAAAACCCTAATATATACTAGCACTTCCGATATGGAAAAATCCTGAGGTCATAGAACCTCTCCCCCACTGTATCAGAATTCTGATGTTACTTGGATCCAAAAACACTAATATAGATGGGGGACTGAATTAACACCAAGCATGACAAATACAATACCTTGCAGAATCATGGAGCTAAGTATACAGACACTCCCAGCAGGGAATGAGCCCATTCCACCAGGAACTCCACACAGACAAAATTGGAATCAAGCATTAGTATCAAAGCAGAAAAAACAACAAGAAAGTGGAAAACAAACAGCAAAGGTACAAAGACCACTTATCTGAGAGGAGTTCTGTTAGTAAGCAGAGCTGGTTACAGAATGTCCTTAACACACAGGAAACTGTTGTGAATGTCAGTTATGCTTTGGCTGCTGTGAGGCTCCCTCTTGTGGCCAGGAATGGTTTGGACAGAGACCAGGTGTGTTGAGCAATCAGCGTTTCCATTGCTAACTCTCTGCTTATTTAAACCCTGGTCTGATAGCAGGCTATGCCGGATGTCAGTTGTTCTTTGTTCACCAGCCTGCTTCATCCTGCTCCAGACCACATCTACCCCAGATAAGTGCTTGGCTCTTTATTTCTGTTTGGTTCTTTTTGTTCTTATCTGAGTTTGTCATTTGCTGTGGTTGTTTTCAGTTTATTTGCATGCAGGGAACTTCCCTCTCAGTTGCTTAGCTGGAAAGCTCCCTGCAGCTATGTTTGGAGTATTGCTCCTATAAGTCCATGTGTTTGTTGCTTCTTGAATTTCTAATGGTTCCTGCTTTCTGTTCATTGGTATGACAAAAGCGCCTGGTATAGGACGGAGTTCAGATCTAGCGATCTGAGGGCTTTTCTGTACTATCAGGTTGTTGGATTTTTGCAGGGTTTTTCTCTGGCCACCATCAGTCCCTTTCCTGTCCTGTCCTATTTAGTCAGTAGGGCCTCACCTTTTGCTAATCCTATCATCTATCTGTGTATTGTGTTTTCCTATATCACCGCAGTCTTTGAATGTGGGGGGCTTGCTATTCTTTATCTATTTTCTGAGGCAGAGTTATTCATCTTTCCTTCCTTTAGGATAGCTAGTTCTCCGGCTGGGTTCGCGGTGCACAGGATGTTAGTTCACCCCTCGGCTACTTCTGGTTGTGATGATTAGTAAGGGTATGGCGGCCAGATTAGTTGCCAATGCTCCTGTCACCTTTTACCAATGATTTATGGTTGTCTTTCATGGTTCCAGATCATAACAGGAAACCATTGAGCATTGGCAAGTTACAAGAGAAAACTACTCAGTTATATAGTCCCAATCTGACCCTGATTACCAGTCCTCTACAAGTGTGTGGCTTTCATTCCACAAATCAACTGCACCACCAGCACTGACCACAAGAAAGACCCCCAAGCTGGAAAATTTATTCACAACAGGTCAGCACCTGTCTCATCATTTGAGTGTTGTGCTTAGGCTGGAGTCACATTTGCGTGTGACCAGCGTAAGGATCATATCGCACTGCTTGGACCCATCAGCTTGTTTCCTGACAGTAGCGGGTCAGCTTCATATATGTCTATGCAGCCCATGCTCCTGTCAGGAGTGCGGGTTGCCAGTCTAGGTGATGCGATGCGATCCTTGCGCAAGTCACAAGCAAGCATGACTCCAGCCTTACCAAGACACTCTCCTATAGCAGCTTATGCCCAGAGTGTGTGAAACACAGTTTCTGAGCTGACCCTTTCACTGCCATCATCTGTACTCCAAATGAAGACATTTCATATAAATGCAGCTAAAGGCAAGAAAATAGACTCGTGAAAGGCAGAGGTTTGGAAGTTACTTACATGTAAGGTTTTTTTCGTCTTTTTTTTAACTAGAATGAAGACAAATCCCCTAATAAATTGATTGCAAAGTTTATACCTTTCCATATTGGACAGAAAAAAAAGAACTAGTGGTTAGGGAGGAGGACAAAGCAGAAAATTAAGGGGTAGATAGTGTAACGCCTGCCTGGAATCACAGACTCAGACTGGCTATCATGGACAGGCAAGAGGAAAGCAGCTCACAAAGCAGAACCCCAGAAACCCCAAAAAGCTTTAACCCCTATGCAGGGATTTGGAATTAATGCAGGGCCCCAGAGATTGCAACCTGTGGAAGGCTGCAGTTCAAAGGAGAGTAGTAATCAGACAGGGTCAAACCAGGAGATACAGAACAGGGACAAAATCGGCAGACAAGAGTGTAGTCAGGAAATCAGGCAGAAGTCAGAACCGGAGATGGGAGTGTGGTGCTCCTGAGGCTTCAGTAGCCACAGGGCATTGCATTTCATCTAAGGTGCAATGCTTGGACTTGGGTGATGAAGGAGTTAACCACTGGTGTTTGTTTCACTTACACAAAACATCTAGCTATGAGTAACCACTTACACAGGAAGCCAGATAGTCTGGGGAATTCAAGGTTACCAGGGCAACAGCCACTAAGAGTCATCCCAAGAGTGGGGGCTGCCAGAGGAAGTGAGAAAAACAAACAGTTTCTAGTCAGTAAAGTCGGGGAGCAGAAGAGGGCAGACAGCCTTTTTTGGAGAGCAGCGTTTAACAGGCTGGTCCTGGGGACGAGAGACTAGAGGACATTGTCCCAGGACCAGGGGCCACGACACCGCACTGTGTCTGCAGGAATGAGACTGGAATAGGGCGAGAGGCGACCCGTGGAGATCGTGAGACAGAGGAGACATGGTAGCTTAGGTCGAGCCTAACCATTCCCACAGTGCCAGCGCAGTCGGGGTGCAGAGCCCTCGTTTGGGGAAATCTTCATGGACTATAACAAATCTGCAGGGGTTGAGGATTTATGTCCCATCGCGCACCATCCATTTTCCTGGAGCACAGTGACATATAGGATCCGAGGTCGGGTTTACAGTCAGGCCCCATGGCGAAGACCCGTGTCACCTGCACACAGGACGGGACACTTAACATGGAAAGTGGGGTCCCCAAGTTGCTTCGGGCCACTGGGAGCCGCGAATCAGTGCAAGGAGGAAGGTCTCACACATTTCCACAGACACCGGTGATTGCCTCCGATTCACCCGGGACCGGCTGGAGTCCATCCATAGTGGCGGAAAGCGGCACCTCTGGGGAGCTTTAAGAACTGTGAGTAAAAGGAACTTTGAACTGCAGCCCCGGTGTTGTCCTTGCCATTGTCGGCACCCCACGCTTCGGCGACATCAGATGTACCCATCGCCCTCATCCTTCCTGGGGCTCGCTCTACCTGTGGGGAGCTGGACTATCTTGGCTGCGTTAACATCAGCCACGGAGGAGAGCAACATCTCGCAGTGGCTGCTAATCCCTTGCCACACACCACGGGTGGTGCTGCAAACGATCCCGCATTCCCATCCAACACAGCCCCTAGAAACGGAAAAGTCACAGGAAGGGTCGGCGGTGGAGGAGGCCAAGACCCCAGTCACCACTGCAACCAGTGACGTTTCCCAAGGACCCTTAGCCCTCCTTCTATCCCCCTACACCGGACACCTTGCACCTGTTTGTTTGCCTTTTACATGTAGCCGTTGGGGCCATGAAGCCGGGACAGGCTAGTCACAGCAACCCCACAAAACCACTGGCCCGGTGACGAGTAACCCCTGAGGCTCCAGGGCACTACAGCAGTGAGGTACAAAAACAGCAGGCAGGAGAGAAGTCAGAGAACAGGCAGAGGTCAAAACACAGGAATCAATATTCGGAACAGAGCGGGAACCAGAAAGCAGGAATACAAAACTATCTCTGGCAGTGACCAGCAGACAGGAGGGAGAATTAGAAGGGTGTGGTGCCTTCCCATTGATCATAGCTGAATGGTGGAAGACACAACCTACAGTCAGCCAGTGGTACTGCAGGTCCCAGGGAAACCCAGCTTAATGGATGAGCAGAGCCTGCGCCCGCCAGAGCCACTAGCACCAACTCCTCTCCTATCACCAGCACAGTCCACGGCGAGAACACGGCATCGCCTGGTGATCGAAGCAGAAGTCGCAAGAGCGGACTCTGGAGGGGACGTGAAAGATAGGTAGAGAGAGTCAGACTATACTGGAGAGGTGGAGAAGTGGACTTTGGAGAGGATTATAGGGCAATGGATAGAGAGATGCATGTATTACAAACAGTGAAGACAAATGTGCCCACACATTGATGCAGTTGGTGTTGCTGAGATATGGTTAGACAATTGTGCAATATCTCAGCTTGCTTCTAGGTTCTTTTGGAAAGACAGGTTATATAAAAAAAGAGGAGGAGAATGTCTGTGTATTAGGTGTGATATGAAAGCGACTGTGGCAATTGTAAGGGAATTGAAGCCTTGTGGGTGGAATTTATGAATGGAAGTAGACACTGAAGAAGTAGTTTCTGGCTTCATTTATACACTAACAACACTGAGGACTTCAAAATTCAGCTACATAATCAGTTTGGATGGGCCGCACAGGTTGGTGCAGTTATAATTATGTGAGGTTTTAACTACCCAGGTATTGGCTAAGGTCATGGTTCTGATTCAGCTGCAAAGGGGAGAAAATTCCTTAGCTTGTTGCATGATAATTTTTTTGGGCTAGTTCATGACAAACTGGCTCTGTTGGATCTGATAATTTCTAGCAATGCAGTGGTCGTTGGAAATGGCACTGCTTGCAAAAACCTTAAATTGGAAAAAGTAAACTTCGTCAGGAAGGACAACAACATTTCATTTTAAAAAGGCCAATTTCACTAGGTTGAAGGCTGCACTTCGGGATTTTGACTTGGAACAACTACTGTCAGATAGTGATAAAGATGATAAATGGGAACCCTTTATTGACCTATATTGGTCAATCACACTGCAAAATGTATTCCAAGAGGTAACAAGTATAGACGACAAAAATTAAATCCTACATGGCTTAAACCTGTTCTTAGAAAGGCAATCAATAAGAAAAAAGGGCAGTTGGATGGATCTGTGTGCTTAGTTCTTGCCTTTAATCCCTTACTGATATCTGCTGTAATTTTATGGCGCAAGTCGGTAGAAGGTGTATGGAGTGGGCTCACAGGGTGTGCTCCCCCTGCATAAGGCAGGTAATAGCTATGTGTTACAGCTAGGACCTGTCTCTAACAGTTGTGGGTGGAGCGCAGCCGTGACTTTTAACCTGTTAAATGCCACTGTCAAACTCTGACAGTGGCATTAACAGTGCTATGCACCCATAAGCAATTGCAAAGCATTGATGAGGTGCTATGATAGCCAGGTGTCTGTGCCTGTTATTATGGAGCTGCCTTGAAATCAAGCCTGTGACCAGGCTTCAAAAGAAACTGAATTTTACTGGAACCCCTAGCAAAAATTATGGACTCACCTGTCTCTGAGGATGCTCATTCAGTTGATTTGTTTACTTTTGTTTAAAAAAAGCAGATCACAGACATGGCACAAAACTAAAGTCATTTCAAATAACAACTTTCTGGCTTTAAGAAACACTAAAAAACATCATGAAAGCATAATGTGCTAGCCAGTAATGGTTACTTTTCAAGACCAAACAGGGGGAAAAAATTATTAAATCACTCAATTATGAGGAAAAAATTATGGAATCATGAAAAACAAACAAACAAAAGAACACTCCAATACATCACTAGTATTTTGTTGCACCACATCTGGCTTTTATAACAGCTTGTGACAAACAGTACTCTTCATCAATCTGGTTCCAACTTTCTCTGATTGCTGTTGCTAGATCAGCTTTGAAGGTTGGAGCCTTGTCATGGACCATTTTCTTCAATTGCACCAAAGATTTTCATTTGGATTGAGATCCGGACTATTTGCAGGCCATGTCATTGACCTTATGTGTCTTCTTTCAAGGAATGTGTTCACAGTTTTTGCTCTATGGCAGGATGCATTATCATCTTGATAAATGATTTCATCATCCCCAAACTTCCTTTCAATTGATGGTATAAGAAAAGTGTCCAAAATGTCAATGTAAACTTGGGCAATTATTGAAGATGTAATGACAGCCATCTCCCTAGTGCCTTTACCTGACATGCAGCCCCATATCATCAATGACTGTGGAAATTTACATGTTCTCTTCATCTTTTTATTGTTTAGCTTTTCTGTATGTAAATTTAATTTCCTTTAGGCGGTTTCTTACAGTTCAATCACAGACATTGACTCCAGTTTCCTCCCATTTGTTCCTCATTTGTTTTTTTGTGCATTTCCTGTTTTGGAGACATATTGCTTAAGGTTTCCTGTCTTGACACTTTGATGTCTTCCTTGGTCTACCAGTATATTTGCCTTTAAAAACCATCCCATGTTGTTTGTATTTATTATTATTATTATTATTTATTATTATTATTTATTATTATAGCGCCATTTATTCCATGGCGCTTTACAAGTGAAAGAGGGTATATGTACAACAATCATTAACAGTATAAAACAGACTGGTATAGGAGGAGAGAGGAGTCTGCCTGCGAGGGCTTACAGTCTACAGGGAATGGGTGATAGTACAATAGGTGAGGACAGAGCTGGTTGCGCAGTGGTCTACTGGACTGAGGGCTATTGTAGGTTGTAGGCTTGTTGGAAGAGGTGGGTCTTGAGGTTCCTCTTGAAGTTTTTCACGGTAGGGGAGAGTCTGATGTGCTGAGGTTGAGCATTTCAGAGTATGGGGGATGCACAGGAGAAATCTTGTATGCGATTGTGGGAAGAGGAGATCAGAGAGGAGCAGAGAAGGAGATCTTGTGAGGATCTGAGGTTGCGTGCAGGTAGGTACTGGGAGACTAGGTCACAGATGTAGGAAGGAGACAGGTTGTCCATGGCTTTGTATGTCATGGTTAATGTTTTGAACTGGAGTCGTTGGGTGATGGGAAGCCAGTGAAGGGATTGGCAGAGTGGCGAGGCTGCGGAATAGCGAGGGGAGAGGTGGATTAAGCGGGCCGCAGAGTTTAGGATAGATTGGAGGTGTGCAAGAGTGTTGGAAGGGAGGCCAGAGAGCAGGAGGTTGCAGTAGTCGAGGCGGGAGATGATGAGGGCATGCACTAATGTTTTTGCTGATTCTTGGTTAAGGAAAGCACGTATTTGTATTTGGTCCAGATTTCAGACACAGCTGACTGTGAACAACCAACATCTTTTGCAACATTGCGTGATGATTTACCCTCTTTTTAGAGTTTGATAATCCTCTCCTTTGTTTCAATTGACAACTCTCGTGTTGGAGCCATGATTCATGTCGGTCCACTTGGTGTAACAGCTCTCCAAGGTGTGATCACTCCTTTTTAGATGCAGACTAACAAGCAGCTCTTATTTGATGCAAGTGTTAGTTTTGGGAATGAAAATTTACAAGGGAGTCCATAATGTTTTCCTTATAATTGAGTGATTCCATAATTTGTACCCCTATTTGGTCTTGAAAAGTAACCGTTACTGGTTAGCACATTATGTTTTCATGATTTTTTTAGTGTTTCCTAAAGCCAGAAAGTTGCAATTTGAAATTACTTTAGTTTTGTGCCATGTCTGTGATCTGCTTTTTTTTTTAAACAAAAGTAAACAACTGAATGAACATCCTCAGAGGCAGGAGATTCCATATTTTTTTCCATTGGTTGAATATGCAGCAATACTATGGTATTGCTCTTTATAGCACAAGCAATTAGATGATCGCAAGTTCAAGTCCACTAATGGCGCAAATAAATAAAGTAAAAGAAAAAAAAGAAAACAAAAAATAAAATGGCCATGTCAGGAAAGGGGCAAAATCTGCAAAAAGCTGATTAGAATCTGTAAAAGAAGGTAATCCATTTAGCTTATGTACAAAATAAGTGGCAGGTAGCAAAGTAAAGCAAATTCCAAAAAAAATCTTTAAATATACAAGTACTTTCTCCAGACTATTAATTTCTATACACAAGTTTGACAGTGATGCTTCTCTCCTTGTCAGCTTCTGGACAGTTGCTACTGTTATCAGTTTTGCAAAATGAGAAGCCATCCAACCAAAAGATCCTCAAAAGCTAGGCATCATGCCACGATCCAAAGAAATTCAGGAACAAGTGAGAAGCAAAGTAATTGAGATCTATCAGTCTGGAAAAGGTTAAAAAGTCATTTCTAAAGTTTTGTGACTTTAGCAAACTACAGTGAGAGTCAAATGGCAAAAACATGGAACAGTAGTAAACCTTCCTATGGGTGGCCAGCTGACCAAAATTGCCCCAAGAGGGCAACGAAGACTCATCAAAGAGGTCCCAAAAGACTGCACAACAACATACAAGAATTGCAGGCCTCACTTGCCAAAGTTAAGGTCAGTGTTTATGACTCCCCCATAAGAAAGAGACCAGGCAAAAATGGCCTGCATGGCAAAGTTCCAGGATTTAAACCACTGCAGAGCAAAAAGAACAGAAAGGATCGTCTCAGTTTTGCCAGAAAACATATTGATTATCCCCAACTTTTGACAGAATACTCTGGACTGATTAATCAAAAGTTTAACTTTTTGTAAGGTATATGTCCCATTACAAGCATTTTAGAAAAGGAACATCATACCCACAATAAAAATATGTTGGTGGTAGTGTGATGGTCTGAGGCTGTTTTGCTGCTTGCTGCTTCAGGACCTGGAAGAATTGCTGTGGTAAATGGGACCATGAATTCTGCGGTCTACCAAAAAGTCCTGAAGAAAAATGTCCGGCCATGATCATGACTATGCCAATACTTGAAATGACTGTGATGGGGTCGGAAATGGATGCAATGGTATAAACACGTACAGTTATCAAACAAAGTTGAACTTTGCCGCTTTTTGAGAAAATTGTTTGGGAATCTGATCCTGACCCAAAGGAACCAAGGCTCCTCTCTCCTTTTGGTTTGTTTCCTAATGATCTCTTCTTCAACCTCCTGTGTTATGTCTTTGTTTACTCTTTTTTTTACTTTTGTGCCAATAAAAACCCAAGTTCCACAATGCATTACTATAGCCAATTGGTGAGTACTCTATATTGCAACTTGGTTATCTGACACGCTTGCTGTATGAAGAGCAGCCCTCACAGAAAGCTATTTTTTTAACTTTAAAATTATGTGGCATATTGCAGGAAACCTTGCTTTAAAAAACAAGCCTGGCATAGGGGAAATCTGTCACTAGAGTTAAGCTAGGGTAGAAGTTCTAGGAGATCACCCTCAGTGATCACCCTCAGCATTCTCAACTGAGGGAGCTTGTCATGCTAAAAGCCAACATGCAAAAACTTTTTTCTTCCAACATCTTTTGTCGATGAGGACCATCACCAAAATCAACAAGTTCATTCATCATTTTTACATTTATGAGAATATGAACTAATCTATAGTACCTGGCAGAGGCTACTAAGCCATGTACAGAGGTGATAACAGCTGTGGTGGAATTGATACATGGTAGAATCAGACCCCCAATATTATATCAGTGCTTGTCTGGAACTTTGTTTATTTCTACGTAAAGGGGCTAAGAACTTACCAGCAGGTAGTAGGTAACTACCTGCTTGTAATCCTAAAAATAAACATTCTCTGCTGGCTCACGCAGTAACCCTCCTGCTTTCTTTGACCTCATTTCAACAGAGCAGCTTCTTGTCTTCCGGTCTCTTTTGCTGATGGAGCTTTATTGCCAATGTCATGCTAATTGACACTAGGCTCACTACTGCCTAACTGTAGGGAGCTGACTATCCATCAGCATGATGTTGCTAGTGAGGATCAATCGACAAAACAGACCAGAAGAGAAAGAGCTGCTTTGTTGATTTGAGGTCAATGGAAGCAGGAGAGTCACCGCCTGAGCCGGTAGATTGTCACCGGGCAGAACACGAAGGTAGTTAGCAACTACCTGCTGATAAATTTAGTCCTATCCAAAAAAATAAGCAAAATCCCAGATAATCTGGGATAATAAGTGGCTAGTATAAAATCAGCACTTATTTTACCTATTGTATTTTCCCTTTCATCTCCTAATGAACAGTTTCCCCACTTTCTATATAAATTGATGTTTATTCATAATTTGACAAGTACCATATTCAGCTTTCTTGACTTTACTATAGTGTTATTATTGGACGATTATTGCTAATTGCTTTATAGAAAGTATAACAATAAATAACTAACAAAATAACAATTATAGAAGTAATAGTCTTGTATATATTGTCTAAACGTATATTAGGCAGTATTAATGCTTAATCATAGAATTTGTATTGCTCTTCACATTTGAAGAAACCATTTGTAAACCTAAATGTCCTATATATTACTCTGCTCCCCCTCCAGCTTTACTGAGCAAGTACACAATAATGAACGGATAGTTATAATACCAAGAGTGTAGATCAGAACTTTCTTTTGGTTCTCTTTTTCAAAATATGAAATAATGGTATCCAATAATGTACAGCTATACAACTTCACTGGACAATTTTAGTTTAAGAATTCTCCTTAAAAATTTGAGGTGATTATGATAAACCCATTCGATCAAAGCAAAAATATAATTTCTGATCGTCTGCATCACATAGAAATTTTGAAAAACTTGAGATAAAGTTTTACAGATTATGTAGCATTTAAATGTTACCCACATCATTAGTTCAACTGAACCAAACGTGTTTTGCTGCTGATTTTTGTTTCTGCATCCCGAATTAATGTCTAGCAATAATCAGTTAGCATTGATGGATTCCAGTAGCCTTGATAACGCTTCCCATCGTGGCAATATCTTGGTAAATACATTAGCCATTTACGTCACTGACTGAATGAAGGTTTTCAGGGAAGAATTTCAAATGTGAATGCAGAAAATAAATTTTTAATTACATGTTGTACTTCATTGCTTTGTAAGCTTCAATAGTTGCTAAGGAGATTCTCAGACACATCCTTAATTGATTTCCAAGCAATTTTCTCAGGCCCCACCAGCAGCTCTTCGAAGAGCTTGTCATTCATGATTATTTGTTATATTCGTGCACCATTAAAATGCCTTCCTTAATCTTGGCATCTGTTATTCTTGGGAACATTTTTCTCAAATAACGAAAACTTTCTGCTTCCTTACTCATTGCATGCACTAAATTTTCCAGGAAGTAGCCCAAGATCAGACATTAGTACAGGATAATGGACATTACTATATAATGAAGGTGCGTGCGACTTGTAAGTATCTATAAAATTTAGAATGCTACACAATGCCATACATCTGACCAACATGTGGGGGAGGAGGGACCAGGCCCAAACTTTGCACTGGGGCCCATCAGATTCTAGGTACACTACTGTTCACCAGTGCTTTATGTGCAACATTTTTCTTCCTGGAAGTCAATTGGTTATGGATTGGCCACTTCCTAATACTGTAATATGACTGTTTAGCACAGCTGTCCCATTCACAAATGAAACAGCCAAACATGCTATAATGGAGCTGCAATCCAAGCAAGAGTGCCACTACTTTTAAATCTCCACTCATATTCCAGTTGTAGTTGTTATACTTAATGGGTTTCAATAACAGTTCCATGTTATCGTATGTTTCTCTCATGTGTGTAGTACAGTCAACAGGTATTGAAAGATGAACATTACCATTAGGCAACAAGACAGCCTTGAGGCTTAATTTGCATTTTATTGCATGAAATAAGTATTTGGTCACCTACCAACCAGCAAGAATTCTGGCTCTCAAAGACCTGTTTTCTGTTTTTTTTTAAGAAACCCTACTACTCTGCACTCATTACATGTATTAATTGCACCCCCCTCAGTAAGAACATTGATAATGGGTCGTGGCTGGGTCTTCCAGCATGACAATGACCAAAAACACACAGCCAGGGCAACTAAGGAGTGGCTCCATAACAAGCATTTCAAGCTCCTGGAGTGGTCTAGCCAGACTCCAGACCTGAACTCAATAGAAAACCTTTGGAGGTGCTGAAACTTTATATTGCCCAGTGACAGCCCTGAAGCCTGAAAGATCTGGGGAAGATATATATGTAGAAGTTGGCAAAAATCCCTGCTGCACTGTGTGCAAACTTGGTCAAGAACTATAGGAAATGTCTGACCTGTATAATTGCAAACAAAGGTTTCTGTATCAAATATTAAGTTATGTTTTTCTATTGTATCAAGTACTTATTTCATGCAATAAAATTCAAATTAAGTATTTAATAATCATACAATGTGATTTTCTGGATTTTTTTATAATTCGTTCACAGCTGAAGTGTACCTACGATAAAGATTACAGACCTCTCCGTTCTTTGTAAATGGGAAAATTTGCAAAATCGGCAGTGTATCAAATACTTATTTTCCCCACTGTACATGGCTCAAAGTCGAAGGCTATGTGCCCACGGCACTCGTACCTGCGGATGTATCCGCAGGTACGAGCGCATGTTTCCCGCAGCTGCCCGCCAGGGTCCGCAGCTATTTTTAGCTGCTAGAATACAGCGGAATAGCTGTGGGAAACATGTGGAGATTCATGCGGCTTACCTGCGGACGTCCCGGCCTCTTATCTCCATAGCGGAGGGCCGGGATATCCGCAGGTAATTCCGCATGAATAATTGACATGCAATTATACAGAAAATCCGCAGGTTTTCCGCGGCAAAATCCGCAGAAACAAGGTCCCGTGGGCACATAGCCTTAGTCAGCATCGTTCCCCATGAAATTCAAGAATTTGTGTCTTTGCTTGCCTATATATACCAGCACACATATATTGTGGACTATATATTGACAGCCTGAAAATATGAAAAAAAACCCCTAAAACATTCAACCAGTAGTTTTCAGAAAAATGGTACATGACAGGAAAATTTAAAGGTGATTTTCGTGATCGGCAGCTCATATTATATTAGATACACTCAAAAGTGCTTAGAAAGCAAAATCTTTGTTGTCCAGTGCTTCTTGTATTCTTAACACTTATTATTGGACCTTAGGACTAATAGTGATCACAATGATCAATTTGCAGTAAAATCTTACATGGATCGCCATTTTAAGGGCTAACATTATGTACTCACAGAACGAAATATAACAAATAGTAATAAAATATATTATACAATATTCCTAATTGAGTGGATATCCATTGGGTTCAGTTGGATTTAGAATAGGGAACTAAAGCCTCTGAAGAATTTACATTGGGTTATTTTCTCTCCCACCTGAGGAAGACACAAAGCGGTGGCGACAAGTGTGGTGTCCATTTCTCATTTTACCTTTTTGCCTGATTTCACAGGTTCCTTTATTTATTTCTTTATATCTAACATTCATCTTCTTTGATGATCACTTATGATCACTTGCATTTACTGTTGCTCTTGGTGGTACTAGTGTATGATGATATTCTTTTTTCTAAGTTATATTTGATACTGTATATATTCTTGCCCCATTTGTGATTAATTTTGAGCTTCTTGATAGTTCAGGGTTTTTCCACACTATTTATATGACTTATAGTGGGGATACTTTCTTTTACTATCTATCTTGTTAATTTTAGATACTTTTGACATTACAAGTGTATTTAATCCCATTGCTATTAGGCTTCGTAAATGTTCACATTTATGACCTCTGTGAGGGATATCCTTTGAACCATTATTTATTAGGCAGATGAGGATAAGTGGTGGTTTTATTTCAAACATACCTTATCAGTAAATACATACGGTAGCTTGTTGGCTTTTTATATATTTTTATATCCTTGTGATTTTGTGTCTTCCTTATGGTATTTACAATAAAGACTTCTTCATATGGTGATCCCAATGCATTTGCATACTTTGTTCTATGATGTTCAAAATAGATGGTTATGACACAATCAAGAGCATTCATAGAAATTTCCAACTGAACAAAGACAATACATTTGCCATTTCATATTTTCAAGATCAATATTTGCAGAACCTATGCAGACTATAACATACATAACCAGTGTAATTACTTGGGGATTTTAACTCATTACATTTTGAGCAATTCCCCTTTACACTATTTCTATTACACTGTTATACAGGATCGTAAACTAGAAATCTGCTGTAAAACTGAAGAAATGGTGATGATAAAGCAAGAGGGGTTGGCAGAGGTGGTCAGCTTTGAAGCAGATAAGAACAGCAGGGCTCAACATATTTTCTATAGGAGACATAGATAGAGGGTGAGCACAGGGTGAGGACGTTCCCAGGCTGGTAATAGTATGGCAGATGTTATTGCCACCCAAACTTTCCCAGAATCCTATAGTGACAATTTTCAGCTCTCTGTCCTGCCTGCCCAACTGAGAGGGAGGTCACAGGTTAATACCGGAGCAGGAAAGGGATAGAGGGGGTGAATGTGAGAGGGCAGAGGTTAGAGTACTGGAGCAGGAGGGGGAGGCATTGTTTGAACACTATGTACTGGACTAACTGAAAGGTGGCGTTGGTGTCTTAACACTGTTTGCAAGTATTTATATAGTAAAACAGTCATGACAGAAAAAGCTTGATGTTTACATTGTCCTCCAAGCTGTGCAGAGAAACCAGTGACATAAGATCTGGCCATCCTCCAATTTAGATTTCTCAGAAAGCTTTGGATGCAGTCCATGATTTTATGACCTTTTAATCCTTGTCTCCCTAAGATAAATGCTGAAAATAAACTGTGTCCAGAGTAATTTGCCTCACTTGGAGACCAGGGCATTTGCAGTCGGGGGCCAGTGGTCTATTTCAAGACTTGTTCAATAGTAAACATTTAGTACGTGGTTTTGTATTTTCTTAGTTCAACCTAGAATTAGATACAAGGACAAGTGCATGTCCTGTTCAAGTATATTTTTTGCTTTAGTTATACTTCTAGTATAGTGCTCACGTAAAAAAAAATCTATGCAAATCATGCATCTAAAGCCCGCTTTACACACTACAATATATCTTACGATGTGTCGGCGGGGTCACGTCGTAAGTGACGCACATCCGGCATCGTAAGGTACATTGTAGTGTGTAACAGCTATGTGGGACTTTATATGCAATGAAGTGCTCAGTGGAAGGAGACCTTTTCCATCTTCGCTCAGCAATTCTGGAAGCCCGTCTTAGTTCTTTAGTCTGCCTAGTGTGCCAGGGTTGCCTGTTGCTTGTGCGGGTTTTGGTGTGTGTGAGGGGGCAGTTGATTCAAGAGCTGCAGAGATTGTAGTTTTGTATAAAGTTGCAGCAGCATTGGCATCATGTAAAAAAGCAATGTCTGTGAGAGGGAGAAGGGACTGAGAAAGTGCGTGTAAATCAAGGTGTTTGATATTCTGAGAGGGTGTGAAAGTTTGTGGAGGGGGGGTTGCATACTTGGAGAAGAGAGGGAAGAGAATATGAGTAGGTTATGGTCAGACAGGGGGTGAGTTAGAGAGGTTAGATAGGGAACAGAGGCGAGTGAAGATGAGGTCCAGCATGTGGCCATCTTTGGGAGTAGCTGCAGAAGACCATTGGGTGAGGCCAAAGGAGAAAGTGAGTGTTAGACGTTTGGAGACAGATGAGTGGGAAGTGTCAATGGGGATGTTGAAGTCACCCATGATGATGGTGGGGATGTCGGTGGAAAGTAAGTGTAGTAGCCAGGTGGTGAAATTATCAAAAAAGGTAGTGGCTGGCCCTGGAGGGCAGTAAATGACAGCCAGTTGAAGGTTGGAGGGTGAGTAGACGCGGACAGAGTGCACCTCAAAAGAGGGCAGAGTAATAGAAGGTGGTAGTGGAATTGGTGCAAAGGAGCATTGGTCAGACAGGCGCAAACCAACTCCTCCACCATGCTTGTTACTGGGGCGAGGGGTGTGAGAGAGTTGGAGACCAGCAGGAAAGTGCAGCAGGAGAGACTGTGTCAGAGGGGGTGAGCCAGGTTTCTGTGATGGCGAGGAAGAAAAGTTTATTAGTGATGAAAAGATCATGAATGTAGGAAAGTTTGTTGCAGGCAGAGCGAGCGTTCCATAGAGCTCCTGTTAGTGGGACTGAGGGAGCGGGTGCCGGGTGGATGGGTATGAGGTTAGAGAGGTTGCAAAAATTTGTGATAGGTTGCGGATGAGGGTTTGAAGTGACAATAGGGATGTGGTGAGGAGGACCAGGATTAGGAGAGATATCTCCAGCAGTGAGAAGCAGTGAGAGTGTTAGTAGTTGGGAGCAGGAGAGGCCATGAGATGGTCGTGTGTGTCTGGAAACACTGAGTGTAATGTGGAGGAAAATATCTGAGGGGAAGGTGAGATGGGTGGGGAGGATGGAGGGAGAGATGAAAAGTTCATTACTGAGTTTAGGGATCAGAGGGGGCAGTAGAAAGTGAAGTAGTATAGGGGTGAAAGTGAAGATAAACACAAACAGTGTTTACAGAGTCTATGTATCCAGTTACCTTCCGGTCACTTCAGGCCCAATTCTGGCCTAATTCAATGTATCATACTTATATGGTGAATACTTATCTTTGTGCAGACGAAAAGTCTTGTGCAGTCTTTTAGTTGCCCCAATATATACATATACAAGTGCAATCTGCTGTGAAGGGGTGGGGTCTTATTGTCTTATATGCCTGTGTGAGCTAGCTGTGAGATAGAGTTTTGGCTTCCCTTGTTTGTCCATTTCTGCGAGCTTAATCACACTCCTGTCCCGGTCCTCCCCTTTGGTTGGGGGGAACAGGGTATAAGGTAACGGGCTGGTCAGGAGGATGGATAGGGTGGTGGTTTAGACATTCTCACCTTCAAATGTAACTCTAAGATCAGGGATAGCTAGGACCCCTAGCCTGAGGGCCAGTCTAGGAACTTCTTATTATTATTCAACTCTGTGTCACTCCACTAGGAATCAAGACTTAAGGTGCCCGGACAGAAAACCACTTCCATATACAATTTAAAAAAAGGGTCTGGCACTCCTTTAGAAGTAGTGTAATGAATTTTAATAACTGTGTAGCTTATGTGACGTTTTGGTTTTACAATTCAGACCTTCATCGGACCTAGATAACACAAGCTGTTGTGGCATATATAAGTATAACCATGTATAGATACGCTTAATAGCCTGTCTGGAGATCCTGGTGGCACATCAATGGTGTGCCCTGTGCTGTATGACTTGTTGCCTAGGAACCTCTGTCCCCTGCTTTCCTGTGATCACCGTGACAGTCGACCAGTATGTACCAACATTGGTAATGTGCAGAAGAGACCTGGGATCAGATTTCGGATGAGGCATGCTTGAATTTAATCAAGCTCATGCCCCGAAGGATTCCGGCAGTGTTTAAAGCCAAAGGTGCATTTAAAAAATAGTAACAAAATAAAAATTTAGATTTTTAGGAGCAAAACAGTAACAATGCAGTGACATGACAAGAATGTGCATAACTAATCATATGCTAAATATTTGGAAGTTAAATTTATGTATGAGATAGCCAAGATGATTGTCTATAAAATTAAGGTAATCTCATGCTCAAACCTGCAGTGGATGGTGAGATATGGTGTCTGAAACCTAAAAGTTCAAAACATTGTTACTCTTTTGTTTGTCACTGTATCTCCCCTCCATGAAGTGTCCAGCGACCATTTTACATACTTTCATTTCTGCCCAAAGCCAGGGGGCTTGGCACCTTCCACCATCAAACAGTGGATCTTGACAGAGTGTTCGCATTGCCATGTAGTTTCCCAGATCTATGCTCTACATGGAAGTCCTGCAGTGCCAGGAACAACCTGGTTATATAGTAATTTTATTTTCAGTCATTGAAATCATGCGGGGCATGATCTGACACTAAACTAAATTTTCTGCCCAATAGTTAGTATCTTAAAGTGTCCAATGCCCATTTGATGGCTAACCACTCATTATCCATGATGGAGTCATTCTTCTAGAAGGAAGACAGTTTCCTTCTCAAGTACATTTTTGGGTGTTCTTCGCCATTCACTTCTTGAGACAATAAGGAACCAAATCCGACGGCTCATGTGTCCATGTTGACCATAAATTCCTTATTA
Organism: Anomaloglossus baeobatrachus; assembly: GCF_048569485.1. Taxonomy (NCBI): domain Eukaryota; kingdom Metazoa; phylum Chordata; class Amphibia; order Anura; family Aromobatidae; genus Anomaloglossus; species Anomaloglossus baeobatrachus. The sequence continues at coordinate 475,908,694 of NC_134353.1, forward strand.
AAATCTGGAGCCAGCAATACAGGCTGTTTACACAGGGCTAGCTTAAGTTCTTGGAAGGCTGTCTCTCCTTCTAGAGACCACTTGGTCATAGCAAACATTGTGCCTTTAAGGTGGTCGGTGAGGGATGTGGCTACCGTGGCAAAGTTTGGGATGAAGTGACTGTAGTAGATCAAGATGCCCAGGAATGCTGTATCTTGTTTCTTCTAGAGCGCTTGTGACCAGTTCTGGATAGTGTCCACTTTATTCTCTTGGAGCTTAATCTCACCCCTGCCAATGACATAGCCTAAGTATCTGGCTTCTTCCATCCAGACCAGATATTTCTTTGGGTTGATGAAAAACCTCGCCTTCCTTAAGGCATCAAAAATTGCCTGGATCTTCCCCAATCATGGCTGGAAATCACAATATCATCCAGGTAGGTCTTTGTGTATTTTTTTGTGGGGAGCTATTATTCGGTTCATGGCTCTCTGGAAGGTGGCTGGAGCTCCTTGCAGCCCAAATGGCATCCAGATATACTGGAAGCACTGATCTGGCACTGGAAAGGCTGTTTTCTTCTTGGTGTCTTTGGAAAAGGGAATCCACCAATATCCTTTTGTGAAATCCAGGATGGTGATGTAGCGGGCAGGCACTAACTTTTCAGTGAGCTAGTCAACATTGGGCATTGGATATAGGTTGAACTTTGAAACCTTGTTCAGCTTCCTGTAGTGATCACAGAACTGCCATTCTCCACCCGGTTTTGACACCAAGACAATGGGACTGGACCAGCCACTCTTGAACTCCTCAATCACTCCTAGGTACAACATCACCTCCTTCAAGATTACCACTCGGAGGGCATCGGGAATCCGGTATAGCTTCAAACCCCCTTGGATATAAGTTTCCATAAATTTCATGTTCTATGACCTGAGTACAATCTGGCAGTTCTGAAAACAAGGCTCTATTCTCATAAAGCAATTCTTAGCACTGCTGCTTATGAGCAGGTGACAACATCTCTGCCACCTTGACAACTTCCATATAGGCTTCAGACACTGGGCTTATACAGGTTCCCTATCTCGTCATGCCTTGATCAAATTGACACACCTGATACTCCCTGGTTGGTGTACTTTATAATTAAGTTCGCCCATCTTTCCTACCACTTCGCAGGGGCCTTGCCACGTGGTTAGAAATTTGCTTTCTACCGTGGGTACAAGCACCAGAACATGATCTCCCGCGCTAAAGTGTCTCACCCTTGCTAACTGATTGTACACCCTTGACTGGGCCTCTTGCATCTGGAAAGGGTGTTACTCACGATGAGCATCACTTAAGCAATTCTTTCTTGCATTTGGTCGATATGCTCAATTATGCTCTTGTAGGGTGTAGCCTGTGATTACCAAGTCTCTTTTGCTTTATCCAGGAGTTCATAGGACTGTTGTCCATACAACAGGTTAAACGGGGAACACTCCATAGACTTCTGTGGGACTTCTCTAATTGAGAATAACAGATATGGTAGTAGACCGTCCCAGTCCGGACCGTCCATTTTCACAACCTTTTTTAGCATGACCTTCAACGTCATATTAAACCATTCCATGAGCCCATGCATCTATGGGTAGTATACCAAGGTCCTGAGTTGTGTGATCTGCAGGTTCTTTTTATAATTCCTTCTTTACCTTCAACATAAAAGAGGTTCCTTGGTCCATAAAGATCTCTTTTGGCAGTTCGGTTCGTGAAAAGATCTGGGCCAGTTCTTTAGCTATTCTCCTTACAGAGGAATTTCTCAATAGTATTGCCTCCAGGTACCATGTAGCATAATCCATGGCCACAAGGATATACTGATGCCCTCTGGCAGACTTGATCAGGGGTCCTACTATGAATTCAAATCGGACCTCTATGATGGGTAACAGCACTAAGGTGCTATGAAAGTGAGCAACTGGCACCCAGGCCAGTAAAACCTCTCAGTTCCATTGTTTTGGCTACCCCCAGATGGCCACCTAAGACATGCTTATGGGCTATGTCTAACACCCTTCATCTGCAGGGACCTGGCACCAAAAACTGCTCTAATACTTCACCTCTCTGCTAGCTAACACAATATAATAATTCCACATTTTTGGCAAATTATGGGTATCTGGTATTGGCCCTCGGCTCTTGAGTTACCCCGTTTAAAATGGTTACATTATCAAATGTCCCTTTAAAAAATATACACATCACGTTGTGCCAGACCTGCTAATCAAAGAGGCACCGGGGATTTCGGAAACTAGGAGATGGTTTGCAGGGTTCCAGTCAGATGGCCACGAATCACTGATGGAGCAGCTGGACCAGGGTCCTACAAATAGAATTGTTCAACTCTACAATCCATGTATTTAAAGGGGTTTGTCACTATTTGGACAACCCCCTTATCATTTCACATGTTTGCCCCCATAAAAACAGAAAAGTTTAATATCACCTCCAGTGTCGACGTGGTTCCAGTGGTGTCGGAATTCGTGTTCCCAGGGCTCAGGTGACATTGTTATGACACGCGAGCCTTGGCATCTGACCAAAGCCAGATCCTCTCTTTCCAATGTTCTCACAATGTCACGTGAGACCCGGGAATGTGAGTTCCGACACCACTTTAACCAGGTTCACAGCAAAGGTGAGTAGGTGCTTTTTTATTTTTATAGGGGGTGAACATGGGGAATGAGAAGAAATTGTCCAAGAAGTAGAAAACTCCTTTAAACATGATAGAAACCTGAAGACAATACTCTGGATTCTAGAGATGAGCCACCCCCCTAGAATTCGAGTTCAGTTCAGGTCGTCAAACGGTGCCCCGTTCGACGAGCCGTTCGATGAACCTCTCGAACCCCATTGAAAACAATGGGAGGCAATCACAAACACCTAAAAACACCTGGAAAACACCCTCAAAGGTGTCCAAAAGGTGACAAACAACTCCCAAAACAACACAAACACATGGGAAAGTGACAAGGACAAATACCCATGTGAAAACTAAACAGCTGGACAAGGAAAAAGAGGAAGAGACACAGATTTAGGCATGGAATGCCCTTGTAAAGTTATGTAAAACACAGCAAGGAGACTGCAAGCAGAGTCTCCCTTTTTTAAAAAAATTGGGCCACACACACCACTTCAGTGGCATCACTTATGCCCCAGTTGCAAACTGGATGTGTTGATTTGCATCAAGCTCATTCAAAAATACGCCAGCCCTAACTGTCCCCAGGATGACACCGAGGAAGGTCTAGGAAAGTCTTTGCTGATCCCAGATCTGTTCATCTTGGATCATTTTTAAAAACACAGCAAGGGTTACTCCAAGCAGAGTCTCCTTTTTTTCCAAGAATTGGGCCACACAGACACCCCTTCAGTGGCATCACTTGTGCCCCAGTTGCAAACTTGACAGGTAGATTTGCATCAAGCACATTCCAAAATATGCCAGCCTTAGCTGCCCCCAGGATGACATCGGCCTAGGTATCAAAGTCTTTTCTGAACCATGACTTGTTCATCTTGGCTCGTTTTTAAAAACACAGCAGGGGGACTCCAAGCAGAGTTGCCCATTTTTCCAAAAATTGGGCCCCACAGACACCACTTCAGTGGCATCACTTGTGCCCCTGTTGTACACTTCACAGGTAGATTTGCATCAAGCACATTCAAAAATACGCCAGCCTTAACTGTCCCCAGGATGACACCGGGGAAGGTCTAGCAAAGTCTTTGCTGATTCCAGATCTATTCATCTTGGATCATTTTTAAAAACACAGCAAGGGTTACTCCAAGCAGAGTCGCCCTTTTTTCCAAAAATTGGGCCACACAGACACCCCTTCAGTGGCAGCACTTGTGCCCCAGTTGCAAACTTGACAGGTACATTTGCATCAAGCACATTCCAAATCCACAAGCCTTTACTCTCCCCAGGATGACACAGGGGTAATAAAGTCCTTGCGGATCCATGCCTTGTTCATCTTGATGAACGTTAGTCTGTCCACATTGTCACTGGACAGACGCATGCGCTTATCTGTCAGCACACACCCAGCAGCACTGAAGACACGTTCTGAGACAACGCTGGCAGCTGGACATGACAAGATCTCCAAGGCATAAGTGGAGAGCTCAGGCCATTTTTCAAGATTTGAAGCCCAAAATGAGCAAATCTCCAGTTGCAAAGTCATGGCATCGATGTTCATTTGGCGACACTCCTGTATCATCCTCTGCAGCCGTTGACTATGTGTCAAACGTCTTGTCTCTATTGGCCTTGCAAAGGATGGTCTAAAAAAAATTATGAAACGATTCAATAAAATTGCTGTTACCAGCAACAGATACGGTGCTGCTGGTACGGTTAGACTGTTGATGAGAAGACTGTCCCATGTTTGTACCAGGGATCTAATAGTGTGGCAGCCCAGTAGTCATCATCACTTCTAATTTTGACAATCCGAGGGTCATGTTGTAGGTAGTGCAGCAAGAAGGCACTCATGTGTCTTGCGCATCCATGCGGACCAAGTCCTTGCTGTGTTTGTGGCATAGAGGTGCTAACCATTCTTTCTTCCTCTGACATCTCCCCCCAACCTCTTTCAACTGAAATGTGACCAAGGTCTCCCTCATCTGCTGAGTCTTCCATGTCCATGGACAGTTCGTCCTCCATTTCTTCATGTTCTCCTACACCTTCCTCAACATTTTGCCTGGACAAATTGCTGGACAACAAGGTTCAACACGTGAGCCATACAAGGCACGTGTGTCACCTTGCCCAGGCGAAGGGCCGCACCCAGGTTTGCAGCATTGTCGCACACGGCCTTACCTGGCTGCAGGTTGAGTGGAGACAACCATTTATGAAACTCGGACAGCAGAGCTGACCACAACTCAGCCGCTGTGTGACTCTTATCTCCAAGACATTTCAAGCTAAAGACCGCCTGATGCCGTTGCGCTCTACTGCCAGCATAGTAAGGAGGTGTGCGTGATTCCTTGTGTGCAGTTACAACGCTGGAGGCCTGACCAAGCAGGCTTGGGGCGGAGGTGGAGGACCCAGACAATGTTGAGAAGACAGAAGCGTTGGAGGAACTTACACATACAGAGGATTGACGCACAAGTCGTGGGGACGGCAAGACTTGTTCAGCAGACCCTTCTCCATCTATCACCATAGTTACCCAGTGCCCAGTCAGCGACATGTAACGCCCCTGTCCATGCTTACTGGTCCAAGTATCGGTGGTGAAATGCACCCGTTCACACACAGAGTTTCTCAAGGAAGCGGTGATGTTGTGTGCGACATGCTGGTGTAGCGCAGGCACACATTTCTTAGAGAAGTAGTGGCGACTGGGTATCTGGTACTTGGGCACAGCGACGGACATAAAGTCTCGAAAATCCTGTGTGTCCACCAGGCGGAAAGGCAGCATTTCGGTAGCCAAGAGCTTACAGAGGGATAAAGTCAACCTCATAGCTTTGTCATGGGTCGGAGGAAATGGCCTTTTATTTGTCCACATCTGAGGGACAGAGATCTGGCTGCTGTGTGTAGACGGTGGTGAGTAGTGTGTCCCTGGAAAAATGCAGGTTTGTGAGGAAAGTGCAGGCGTAGACATGATGTTGCCTTCATCCAACGTTGGTGCTATCGATGTCTGAGAGAGCTGTACACCCGCACTTGTTTCCCCTTCCAAACCAACTGACGACCTACCAAGCAAACTGCCTGTTGCGGTTACAGTGGTGGAAGGTGTGCGTGGAAAATCAGGTGTGACAGCTGTCCCCACAGTCATAGAAGATGAAGAGCGCGCGGATGCACTGAAAGGGGCAGGCGATGGTTGGCCTGCTACGCTAAGCCGCATTGCAGCACAGTGAGCTTGCCACTGGGAATTATGCTTGGTATTTATGTGACGATTCATGGAAGAAGTTGTCAAACTGGTGAGCTTTTTGCCTCTACTTATAGATTCCCAACAAATTTTACAGATCACATGATTTGGGAGATCCTTTGCAAGGTCAAAAAAGGACCAGGCTAGGCAAGGCTTAGAGGACATGTGACCTGCAGAGCCACCCTGACTTGTGCTTAGTGGCAGAGTGGTTGCTGAGGATGCAGTTGTAGATGTGCTACCAGTACTTCGACTCTGTCCAGGAAGGCGCCAGGTAACTTTGTCGTCAGTTGCATCGTCCTCCACCGCCTCTGTTGACCTCCTCAAGTGCCTGACTGTGGGATGACAGTAAGTGGGATCTAGAACTTCATCATCAAGTGTTGTGTTTGCACTCCCCTCGCCCTCAGACCTAGCCTCTTCCTGCCCTGACCGAATATTTAAGTTGTCATCCCAATCTGGTATTTGCGTCTCATCGCCATCAGTATGTTCCTCATTGTCTCCACTAACAGGTGTTACAGTTTGGGAATGAGGGTCTACATTATGCTCATAAACTTGGTCATCAGGGCCTGAATCTGAGTCACAAAGGTTCTGGGCATCACTGCAGACCATTTCCTGGTCTGTACTCACTGTAGCTTGGGAGCAGACCTCTGATTCCCAGGCTATAGTGTGATTGAACAGCTCTGTAACATCTCTGTTACACCATACTGTGCAGGGCAGGTGGAGACTTGAGAGCTGAGAGAAAGCAAGTGTGATTGGGATGACAACTCAGAGGACTGTTTTTTTTTATGTGGTAGCTGAGGTGGAGGAGAGGGTACTTGTTGGAGCACTTGAGATCCATTCAAGCGTGTTCTTTTTTTGTGCATTATCTACCTTTCGTGCAGTTGTTTGGGTCCGTAAAAAAGGGAGCACATCGGATTGTCCACGGAAAGTAGTAGACATCTTACTTTTGCTGGAAGATGGCTTATCGTCAGCAGATGTTAATGTAGCTTTGCCACCTTCCCCACGGACACAACCGTTTTTTCCTTTTCCAACATGCCTGTTCCCCTTTCCACCAGCATCTGTCCTTTTGCCACTCATTTTGTTAGCAACAAGATTATCCACTTAAAATGTGGTAGCAAAAATTGAGAGGTGGTGTAGATTGCAGAAGTGGTCTAGCTTTATTGACAGCTGAAGAACCAACACTGAATATCCCTGACAATGCAACTATGGCCCTTAAACTGGCAGCACTGTTTGCTATAAAAATAGCGTAGCAAAATGTGCATGAGGGTTGAATGCAGAGGTGCTGGGACTTGCTTGGCACCAGTGTGACACTAAATTAGTATAGCAGACACTTTGTGGATGCCACTAATTTTCAGCACTGTTTGCTATAAAAATAGCGTAGCAAAATGTGCATGAGGGTTGAATGCAGAGGTGCTGGGACTTGCTTGGCACCAGTGGGACACAAAATTAGTATAGCAGACACTTTGTGGATGCCACTAATTTTCAGCACTGTTTGCTATAAGAATAGCGTAGCAAAATGTGCATGAGGGTTGAATGCAGAGGTGCTGGAAAATGCTTGGCACCAGTGGGACAACAATGGAGTATTGCAGCCACTTTTTGGATGCCACTAAGTTTCAGCACTGTTTGCTATAAAAAATAGCGTGGCAAAAGTGGGCAGGTGGGTATAGTGGCCAGGTTCTCTGGGTCAGTGGACAGAAAAGGAAGCCTCACTTTCTATCCCTCCTAATGGTAAAATACAGGTACACAGACGCTGTTCTCTGAAGCTGTATACAGCGTTTCAACGGACCTGACTGTCACCTATGGCTCTGAGCCCGAGGAAATCAGCCCTGAAAAGGGCTGAAATAAACTTCTGTCCTTAATCTGTAGAGCGCTGTGTGTATAGCGTACACAGCCGGGGCGGCAACAGGAGCTGCGTGAGCGGTGACTGTCACCTACACGCAGAAAGCAGATAATGGCACCGTGAGGGAAAATGGCCTTATTTATAATGCAAGGATGTTAGGGCCAGGTGGACGGGTAGACCCAGGAGGTGGATCCACTGGGCCGAACACCTTACTGAAGGCAAGGGGTCCAGTAGCCGGAGCACTACAGGTAGCAGGACAGTCCGTGCAAAAGAGTGGAATGCAGAAGTCCCTGGGACCACGGAGTCACTGATGGTAGTCCGGGTGACGGAGCTCAGGTTCGGAGGCCGAGATGTTGTCAGGCAGAGTACGGAACCGATGGAGCGAGAGGATGGATCACCACAGGGATCAAAGATGGTACGGACTGACGGGATGGCAGATAGTCAGCGTTCGGGGTTCGGGAATCGGCAGGACCGGATGGCGAGGCAGGAGCGGCTCTAGAAGAGAGATAGGTGAGTATATCACAGAGACAAGGAGACCTGACTCCTAGCTTAGGAAACACGAAGAACAGGCCCCGCCCACTTGGGCATTAAACCCCTTTATACCCTGTACCTGTGTGTTCAATTTCCTGTCAGTGGACGCTGGCCCTTTAAGAGAGGGTCAATGACTGCGCGCGCGCCCTAATGCGCATGCGCGAGGCCCGGATGCCAGAAGGCAGGGCAGGGAGCGGTGAGCAGGAAGCAGGAGAGCCGGGCTGGGGCTGAGTAGCCGACGGGCGCCGGGAGCGGGGACCGAGCCGCCTGGGGACCACAGGCGATGGAGGCTGGAGACCAGGGAGCGGGGGACGCCGGACAGAGGAGCCGAGGAGCAAAGCAGGGAAGCCGGGGAGTGTGGCAGGTGAGCCGGGGAGCAGAGCAGGGGACCCGGAGAGCGTGACAGTACCCCCCCCCCACGCCCCCCTCCCCGCAACCGGGACAGGAAGGCACGGATCAGGGGAGTACCCACATTCTCCCGGGGTTCCCAGGACCTATCCTCAGGACCATACCCTGCCCAGTCCACCAGGAAGAACTGTCAGCCCCGTACGGTTTTCATGGCCACGATATCCCTTACCGCATAGATGTCATCATCGGCAATAGGAGGAGGAGCCGAACTGGCAGCAGCGGAGAAGGGACCAAGGACAACCGGCTTGAGCAGGGAGACGTGGAAAGAGTTGGGTATCCGCATCGTGGCCGGGAGCTGCAGCTTGTAGGAGACCTCATTTATTCTGCAGCGGACTTTAAACGGCCCGATGTAGCGAGGACCCAGCTTGTAGGATGGTAGCTTCAATCGGACGTACTTGGAAGCAAGCCAGACGAGATCTCCTGGAGAGAAACACGGAGGATCCAGACGCCTCTTGTCTGCGTGTCTCTTCATCCGCAGGGAAGCACGTCCAAGGGACGCCTTGACAGAGTCCCAAATTGTTGCAAAGTCACGGGCTACAGCATCAGCAGCAGGGACATCCGAGGAAGAGGATACAGGTAATGGGACGGAAGGCTGAAGTCCGTAAACGACATGGAAGGGAGAGCTGGAGGAGGACTCACTGACGTGGTGGTTATGGGAGAATTCAGCCCAAGGAAGAAGCGTGGACCAGTCGTCATGATGGGCGTTGACGTAGTGACGTAAGAAGGAGGTCAAGATCTGATTGACTCGTTCCACTTGGCCATTCGACTGAGGATGGTAGGCTGAAGAAAAGTCCAGAGTCACTCCCAGATGTTTGCAGAGGGCCCTCCAGAAGCGGGAGGTGAACTGAGTTCCTCTGTCGGACACAATGTGTGATGGAAAGCCATGCAAGCGGAAGATGTGTTGTATATAGGCGTCAGCGAGTTCCTGGGCAGAGGGCAGTCCAGCCATAGGGACGAAATGAGCCATTTTGGAGAACCGATCCACCACGACCCATATGACTGTGTGTCCGGAGGACAGTGGCAAGTCCGTAATAAAGTCCATCGCAATGTGTTGCCACGGAACTGAGGGTATAGGCAGAGGCAGAAGACGGCCATATGGCAGATGTTTGGGCGTCTTGTTCCTGGCACAAGAGGAGCAGGCTGAGACAAAAGAAGCGACGTCCGTGCGAAGGGATGGCCACCAGTAATGACGTACAATCGTACTCCATGTTCTCTTCTGACCAGCATGGCCGGCTGTTTTCGAGGCATGGCCCCAGTGCAACACTTTTTGCCTGTCAGTCTCAGAGACATAGGTCTTCCCGGGCGGTATCTGGGCCAGGGTGACAGGGGCCACCGGAATGATTTTACTAGGGCAGATGATGGGCTGGGATGTCTCCTCCTCCTGCTCCATGGGCATGAATGACCTGGACAAGGCATCTGCGCGTACATTCTTGTCCGCAGGTCGGAAATGGAGCTGGAAATCGAACCTGGCAAAGAACAAGGACCACCTGGCTTGCCGTGGGTTCAGTCGCTGAGCGGACCGCAGGTATTCCAGGTTCTTGTGGTCCGTGTAAATGATCACGGGGTACACTGCTCCCTCCAGAAGGTAGCGCCATTCCTCCAGAGCCAGTTTGACTGCCAATAGCTCTCGGTCACCGATGGTGTAGTTGCGTTCAGGCGCTGAGAAGCTCTTGGAGAAGAAACCGCAAGTAACCATCTTCCCGGAGGAGGACTTCTGCATGAGCACTGCTCCGGCTCCCGAGGAGGAGGCATCCACCTCCAAGGTGAACTGTCGGTTTAACTCCGGACGGTGGAGCACAGGGGAGGAAGCAAATGCCCGCTTCAGAGAGCTAAACGCGGCGGCGGCCGCAGGTGACCAGTCCTTTGGATTAGCCCCCTTCTTGGTCAAGGCGGAGAGAGGAGCAGTCAGAGCAGAGAAGTGAGGGATGAACTGACGGTAATAGTTTGCGAATCCCAGAAAGCGTTGGATTGCCTTCAGTCCAGAAGGAGGGGGCCAGTTGAGAATGGAAGAGACCTTCTCCGGATCCATCTGCAGGCCGGTATCGGAGATTACGTAGCCCAGAAAGGGAAGAGAAAACTGCTCGAAGACACACTTCTCGTACTTGGCGTACAGACGATTTTCCCTCAGTCTTTGTAGTACCAGCTGCACGTTCTCTCTGTGGGTCTGGAGGTCCGGAGAAAAGACCAGGATGTCATCAAGATACACCACCACACAGATGTAGAGAAAGTCCCGGAACACGTCGTTCACCAATTCTTGAAAGACTGCTGGTGCGTTACACAGGCCGAAGGGCATCACACAGTATTCATAGTGCCCATCGCGAGTATTGAACGCGGTCTTCCATTCGTCCCCAGAGCGGATGCGGACCAGGTTGTAGGCACCCCGAAGATCCAACTTGGTAAACACACGAGCTTCTCTAAGCCGATCAAACAATTCGGGGATGAGCGGCAGGGGGTATTTATTTTTCACGGTGGTTTGGTTCAATCCCCGGTAGTCAATGCATGGGCGTAGGTCGCCCTCTTTCTTCTTAACGAAGAAGAAGCCTGCTCCAGCAGGAGAGGAGGATCTCCGAATGAATCCCCTTGCCAGGTTCTCTGTGATGTAAGTAGACATGGCCCTTGTTTCGGCAGGAGACAGCGGATATATCCGTCCTCGAGGTGGTGTAGTTCCCGGGAGCAGGTCGATGGCTCAATCGTAAGGACGATGTGGCGGCAGTACCTCTGACTCCTTTTTATCAAAGACGTCCGCGAAGGACCAATAGGCCGAGGGCAGTCCCGGTAGGGACTCTGGAACCGGAGGCCGTCGGATGGGTTGAATAGTCTTCAGACAGTTCTCGTGGCAAGAGGAGCCCCATCGGGTGATTTCACCAGTACCCCAGCTGACTGAGGGTTCGTGTGTCCGTAACCAGGGGAGTCCCAGCAAGATTTGATGAGACATGTGTGGGAGGACATAGAGAGCGATGTTCTCGGTGTGTAGAGCACCGATACGCAGTTCCACCGGCTTAGTGATCCACGAGATGGTGTCAGAGAGGGGTCTCCCATCCACAGAGGCAATCACGAGGGGTTTGTCGAGTGGAGTAACAGGCACCTGGTACTTGTCCACCGTGGCCTGCTGGATGAAATTGCCTGCTGCCCCGGAATCGAGGTACGCCTCGGCCGTGATCCGCGTCTCTCCCGTTGTCACTTGAACAGTCCACGTAACCGGGTCTGAGAGAATCCCAGCACCTAGGGTGGCCTCTCCTACCAACCCTAGGCTTTGGAGTTTCCCGGCCTCTCTGGACAGGAGCGTAGAAGGTGTGTGCCCTCTCCGCAGTAGAAGCAGAGGCCCTTGGCGAGCCGTTCTGCTCGGCGTTGTTCAGACTGCCGCAAACGGTCGATCTGCATGGGCTCGTGGACGGAGACACCAGATGACGTTGACTGAAGTACGGCGGGCTTCTGCGGAGGAGAGAAATGCCGTATCGGACGTCTCTCACGGGACACCTCTTTGGATCGTTCCTGAAAACGAAGATCCACTCGAGTCGCTAGGGCAATCAGGGCATCCAGGGTGGACGGCACGTCACGACCAGCCAGCTCATCTTTGATACGACCCGAGAGGCCTTCCCAGAAAGCGGCAGTTAGAGCCTCATTGTTCCACCCGAGTTCCGAAGCCAAGGTGCGAAAACGGATGGCATATTGGCCCACCGTCAGAGTCCCCTGACGTAGCCGGAGGAGAGATGAGGCAGACGCGGAGGCGCGTCCGGGCTCGTCAAAGGTGCCACGAAATGCCTGCAGGAACTCCTGGATGTTGGTGGTCACCGGATCTTCCTTCTCCCACAAGGGGTTCATCCAGGCCAGTGCCTCACCCTCTAGATGGGACATCATGAACGCGACCTTGGCTTGGTCGGAGGCAAACAAGTGCGGCAGCTGTTTGAAATGGAGAGAGCATTGATTGATGAAACCCCTGCAGGTCTTGGGATCTCCAGCGTACCGGGGTAGTGAGGCCAAACGAAGTCCGGAAGCATCCGAGGAGGCTGCCACGGGAGCTGTGGCCGTGGATTGTACAGTGGAAGCTCGAGATGCCGAAGATGTGACCGACGCTTGCAGCATGTTCAGGCGGGCGTCCACAGAAGACATGAAGTTCAGCATGCGGGTCTGGGTCTCACGCTGGCGTGTGAGTTCCTCCTGCAAGGCCGCTAGTGCTTGGGCGGGATCCATGGCCTGTTCTTACTGTTAGGGCCAGGTGGACGGGTAGACCCAGGAGGTGGATCCACTGGGCCGAACACCTTACTGAAGGCAAGGGGTCCGGTAGCCGGAGCACTACAGGTAGCAGGACAGTCCGTGCAAAAGAGTGGAATGCAGAAGTCCCTGGGACCACGGAGTCACTGATGGTAGTCCGGGTGACGGAGCTCAGGTTTGGAGGCCGAGATGTTGTCAGGCAGAGTCCGGAACCAATGGAGCGAGAGGATGGATCACCACAGGGATCAAAGATGGTACGGACTGACGGGATGGCAGATAGTCAGCGTTCGGGGTTCGGGAATCGGCAGGACCGGATGGCGAGGCAGGAGCGGCTCTAGAAGAGAGATAGGTGAGTATATCACAGAGACAAGGAGACCTGACTCCTAGCTTAGGAAACACGAAGAACAGGCCCCGCCCACTTGGACATTAAACCCCTTTATACCCTGTACCTGTGTGTTCAATTTCCTCTCAGTGGACGCTGGCCCTTTAAGAGAGGGTCAATGACCGCGCGCGCGCCCTAATGCGCATGCGCGAGGCCCGGGTGCCAGAAGCCAGGGCAGGGAGCGGTGAGCAGGAAGCAGGAGAGCCGGGCTGGGGCTGAGTAGCCGACGGGCGCCGGGAGCGGGGACCGGGCCGCCTGGGGACCGCAGGCGATGGAGGCTGGAGACCGGGGAGCGGGGGACGCCGGACAGAGGAGCCGGGTAGCGAAGCAGGGAAGCCGGGGAGCGTGGCAGGTGAGCCGGGGAGCAGAGCAGGGGACCCGGAGAGCGTGACAAAGGACATGTGACATTCACAGCCTATGGCACATGCCCTTGCTTGTCTGGCAAAAAAGACCACTTAGCTGTGTGTGTGTCTGTGATTGGCTGACATGCTGGCCCGCCCCACTGCACGCGCGCTTAGGGGAAAAAAAAAAATTGCGATCGCCATTATCCCAGCAGCACTGATCTAAACGCGCTGCCCCCGCACACTATACGCTGAAATTTAATAATAGTGTGAATCACAGAGTGACTCACACTATTACAGTGAAAATCCAGCTAATAACTAGCTATGCTTTTTGCTGATCGAACCGTTCTTGAACGTAACTCGAGCTGTCGAGCTTTTAGCAAAAAGCTCGCGTTCGAGTTCGATCTCGAGCAGCCCCAAAATCACTCGAACATAAAATTGGCGACCCGCGAACCTCAAACATCGCTCAACTCTACTGGATTCTTTTCTATTTTCGATTGTTTCATTTTAGATGCATTGGGCCAAAATGAAAAAAATTGGGTGCTAAAAGCATCATCTAGTTTATGTGCACTTTATGCACATTTCTATACTTCTGCCATGTCATAAAAATAGATGTTAACCCCTTAACGACCGCGGGCCGTAAAATTACGTCCTAAATGACATAATCTTACTGCCCGCGGTCCTCCGGCGGCAGCATGCCGCGATCGGCACACATCTCAGCTGATTTTCACAGCTGAGATGTGTGCCTGCTAGGCACGAGCAGAATCGTTATCTGCTCGTGCCGATTAACCCCTTATATGGCGCTGTCAATACATGACAGCGCCATTATAAGCGCGATTGCGGTAATATTTTCCTTACCGCCCGATACCGGAAGTCACGTGACGCAATCACGTGACTCCCGATAGTTGTCATGGTAGCACAGGGTCATGTGATGACTCCTGTGCTACACCTGACTTAGTTTCACTTTCGCTGTGCCCGGGGCACAGCAAAAGAGAAAGACAGCGTATCTGCTGTTTACAGCCTTGCAGCTGTGATCAGCAGATACTGCAGAGCGATCGGAATGCTGATCGCAATAGCCCCCTAGGGGGACTAGTAAAATAAAAAAAAAAAGTTAAAAAATGTTTTAAAAAATTAAAAAAAAAACAAAAAAACCTAAAAGTTCAAATCACCCCCCATTCGCCCCATTGAAAATTAAAGGGTTAAAAAAATAAAAAAATATACACACATTTGGTATCGCCGCGTTCAGAAACGCCCGATCTATCAAAATATAAAATCAATTAATCTGATCAGTAAACGGCGTAGCGGCAAAAAAATTCCAAACGCCAAAACGACGTTTTTTTGTCGCCACAACTTTTGCGCAAAATGCAATAAGAGGCGATCAAAACGTAGCATCTGCGCAAAAATGGTACCGTTAAAAACGTCAGCTCGAGACGCAAAAAATAAGCCGTCATTGAGCCTAAGATCCCGAAAAATGAGAACGCTACGGGTCACGGAATATGGCGTAAAACGTGCGCCACTTTTTTCGGACAAACTTCCGATTTTTTTTTAACCCCTTATATAAAAGTAAACCTATACATGTTTGGTGTCTACGAACTCGCACTGACCTGAGGCATCACACCCACACATCAGTTTTACCATATAGTGAACACAGTGAATAAAATATCTCAAAAACCATAGTGCTATCGCACTTTTTTTGCAATTTTTCAGCATTTGGAATTTTTTTGCCATTTTCTAGTACACAATATGGTAAAACTGATGGTTTCATTTAAACGTACAGCTCGTTCCGCAAAAAATGAGCCCTCACATGACCATATTGACTGAAAAATAAAAAAGTTACGTCTCTCAGAAAAAGAATAGCGAAAAAAAAAACGGAAAGCGAAAAATCGGCCGGTCGTGAAGGGGTTAATGTTTGTTATGACACATGACAGTAAAATAGAGAAGTCAACTACAGCATAGCTCTTTTCGTTGCGGCGATTGCAGCCATCTTTGTGAAAACCAAAAATTTGTATCCTGATTATATCATCGGTCGGTTATTTTACACACAAATACTAGACTGAATTTTCTGACATTTTTGAAATCTGCAGAATGTCAATGCTTTAAGCGTTTCTTGCAGCATTTTTCTCACGATGAGAAAACTGCAAAAACGCTGCAAACAATGCCACAAACAGGTTTTCCTGCGTTTTTGCACCATTTTTGGTGGATAAAACTAATTTTATTAAACATATATTGTAAACAAAACACATATAATCTGTACCCCTCCAAAAATTTTGCAAGTTTTCGTTGCGGAAAAAACGCTTCAAAAACTATGTGTAAACAGAACTTAAGGTTGGTTTTACAAACTTAAAAACTGATAGATTGAACTAGGACTGATATTTGTGTAACAATTCATGATGCAATAATAGATAGCGATCTCCAACATAACACAGAAGATTCATTTGAAACACTGGCTCACCATGGAAGGTCAGACTATCCTATGCTAAAGACAGAAAAATACTTCTGTTTACATGGGACGATGAACACTGTTGTATACCTTAGGTCTTTATATTCCACAGTGTTCTTTATACTAACATTCTATAGTTTGGTTCATTTCTGCAGTACACAACCATTGCTGATTCACAAAGTGCTATTTTCTACACATCAGTTACTTTTAATGAAATAGTTTAAAAAAAATGAATGAAAGGGTAACAAAAGAGTTAAAAAGAGGGCAATACTAGAATTTAAGGGAGAGGTCAAAGATCATATAGTGTCCAGGACTGCAGTGTATTATGAAAACAACATAGCTTTTCCCTCAAGGGGGAAGTAAAATGTTAGGCTGTATCACATTACAAATGCAATTTGCTTGTATTACACAGAAAAAGCTTCTCAAACTCTGCGAGAAAAGTATGCAAACATTACTTGTTACATTTAAAGGGATTTTCTGGGGGCTGAAGACACTATAGCTCTCGCTCTCTCTCTCTACATATACAGTATATATTATTTTGGCCACCACCTTAGGTCCATTAATATTCTCTTTTAAAGTAGTGGAAACCCCTTTTATAAAAAAAAGAGTAGACACAAATATGTTTTTACATACAGAGCCTTTTAATTATGAAAAAGAATCATTGTAATTCCACTAATATATAGTTCATTTATTTATATTGTATTTATATTGTACATACTGTATATTGGCTGGTAACCAGTTCATGCAGCGTCTGAATACCCTATTTACTTTATTGATGGCTGGACAAGAGAATACAAGCATTTTTTAAGATTTACCTTTTGTGCCTCTCAGTGGCATAACTAGAGTCTGATGGGCCCCTGTGCAATATTTGGACCTGGTCCCTCCCCCGCGCATGTTGGTCAGATGTATGTACCCTTGTAGCCTTCTCCCCTTTCATTATGTAGTAATATCCCCATCCTGGTAAATATGTCCCTCATTCTGGTATATATGTCCCCCATCCTGGTCTATATGCCTCCCATCCTCGGCCCCTTTCTGGTAAATATGTCTCCCATCCTAGTATATATATCCCCATCCTGAGACCCTTCATGGTATATACTGTATGTCCCACATCCTGGGCCCCTTCCTGGTAAATATGTCCCCAATTCTGATATTATATGTATATTATGTCCACAATCTGCAATATATGTCCTTATCCTGGGCCCCTTACTGGTATATGTAGTCCACGTTCTGCCTCCAATGCATAAAAAAACAAAAACATTCTACTCACCTTCTCCGGCTTCCACGTCGTGCATTTGCCTATTGTATAGCTGGCATAATGGTCAGCAGCTGACATCGGCTTGCGTGCTATGGTGACATACGCACCCAGTAATGGGGATGCCGACGTTAGCTACTGACCTCTATTTGGAAGGCGGCATTTATCTCAGTAAAGGGACCCGAGGGTTCTCTGTACAGCATTGCATTTCAGCTGGATCTGCCTCCTCGGATGCGCATTCAGCTGAAGTAGGCTCTGGGGTCAGCAGACCCTCTCCACCGACAGTGACCGTGATCATTACGCCCTTGGTGCCTCTGCTATTTCCTCATAGATTGTAAGCTTGTGAGCAGGGACTTCAGTCCTCTTGGTATCTGTTGTATTATGTGTTACTATGTAATTACCTTATTGTCTGTACAAGTACCCTCTGAATTGTAAAGTGCTGTGGAATATGATTTGCGCTATAGAAATAAATATTAATTATTATATAGTACAAACTCTTTACCATTGGAGATGTACCAAACAATTCAGGCTCTGCTCACAACATTTTGATTGCTGGCATATACAGTCTCTAACAGAAGTTCTGTCGCTTATGCATGTTATGTAAATAAAAGCTTATAACCTGTCTTTAAATTCATCCATTGGTTTCATAAATTACTCTTTTGAAAGCTGAAACCCTCCCAAATTTGGTTTAGGTTATGAAAATAAAGTTGCTGCAAAGCTGAAATATTGATCATTTAATGAACACAGAAAGGTCAGATTTTGGCAAGACAAAAGTTTTGTCACCCACAGAAAGTAATGTGAAATCCAAACAAATAACTAACTTCTAATACAAAGATATATTGCATAACATTGGTGAATGAAGTTGTGGTGCTATTAGAGCCATATTTAATATTGTGTGTGACTTCTATGAGCTTGAAAGACTGCATCCATGCGGTTCAATGATTTATACAATTTATTGATGAAGCCATCAGGAATAGCAAAGAATGGAGTCTTACATGCCTCCCAGAGTTCATCTAGATTCTTTGGTTTTGTCTTCCAAGCTTCCTCTTTCATCCTACCCCAAACATGCTCAATGATGTTCATGTCTGGTGACTAGGCTGGACAGTCCTTGAGCACCTTGATCTTCTTTGCCAGGAGGAACTTTGTTGTAGAGATAGATGTATGAGATGGAGCCCCATCCTGCTGCAGAATTTAACCCCTTTTATGATTGGGAATGTAAGAGGTAGCTAATACTTCTTGATATTTTAGGCTATTGATATTTCTTTCCACCTTGCAAATGTTTCGCACACCCCCATACTGAATGTAACCCCAGACCTTGATCTTTCCACCACCAAACCTTACTGTTTTCTGGATCCATACAGACTCCAGTAGGTCTCCTGCAGTATTTGCGGCAGCTGTGGTGTAATTCAACTGAAGATTCAGCAGAGAAATCCACCTTCTGCCACTTTTTTCCAGCATCCATCTGTTTAGAAGGCTGTGGGACTTTGCAAATGCCACACAGTTTTTTAATTCCCTTTTGTTTAGTGCTGGCTTCTGGGCACTGATTTGACCATAGAGGCCATTTCGAGACAGAATCCTACAAACTGTTCTAGTTGACACAGAGACTTGAGGTGACAAGCCTGTTGGAGCTCTGCTGCAGTGGAAGAAGTCTCTTCAAATCTTTTTTTAATTCTTTGTACTTGATGCTGAAACACATTAAAGGTGCCAGCCACCTCTGCAGTGGATCTGGTATTCAGCCTCTTGATAATAATAATTATACTGATTTATATAGCGCTATTCATTCCCCAGTGCTTTACATACATTGGCATCACTGTCCCCATTGGGGCTCACAATCTAGAGTCCCTATCTGTATGTCTTTGGAGTGTGGGAGGAAACCGGAGAACCCGGAGGAAACCCACGCAAACACGGGGAGAACATACAAACTCCTTGCAGATGTTGTCCTTGGTGGGAATTGGACCCAGGACCCCAGCGCTGCAAGACTGCACTACTAACCACTGAGCCACCGTGCCGCCCTCAAGGCTTTGGTCACAGGGTAGATTTTTGGCATGTTGTTAGAGGTCAAGTTGCAGTTCAAGTGAAGGTCTGGGGTGCTGGGTTTCTTTTTATACACACCCACTAATTAACCAATCATTTAGTGAGCACAGGTGAGGATGTAAACTAGGATTGGGTGCATTATATGACAAGGCAACAAAACTTTTGTCTTGCCAAAATCTGACCTTTCTGTGTTCATTAAAGGATCAATATTTCAGTTTTGCACCAACTTTATTTTATTATTATTATCATTATTATTATTATTTTTATTATTATAGCGCCATTAATTCCATGGCGCTTTACAAGTGAAAAAGGATATACATAAAAACTAGTACAGCAATCATTAACAATACAAAACAGACTGGTACAGGAGGAGAAAGGACCCTGCCTGCGAGGGCTCACAGTCTACAGGGAATGAGTGAGGTTAAAACAGGTGAGGACAGAGACGGTTGCGCAGTGGTGTACTGGACTGAGGATTATTGTAGGCTGTAGGCTTGTCGGAAGAGGTGGGTCTTCAGATTCCTTTTGAAGCTTTTCATGGTAGGAGACAGTCTGATTTGCTGGGGTAGAGCGTTCCAGAGTATGGAGGAAACACACGGGAGAAATCTTGTATAACCTAAACCAAATTTGGGAGGGTTTCATCTTTCAAAAGAATAATTTATTAAACCAATGGATGAATTTAAAGTCAAGTTATAAGATTTTATTTTCATAACATGGATAAGCGACAGAACTTCTGTCAGGGACTGTACCTACTATGGAAGGCAATGAGGTATTCCAGTATACACAGTAAGCACACTGTGGGATGCTCAATTATACAGTCCCCACTCTCAAAACTCTGGACATTCACAGCAGCATCATTTACACTATACTTGGCTGACTCCATGTTGAGTTTTGGCTACCACTGCCACTTGACTGCACAGGAGAGAAGCCACACTGGAGCTTCATCCCTGAAGTCCTCTCTTCCCACCACTGTGAAACAGCTCTCTACATTCATGCTAAACATATATAGTCATGTATGCAGCAATCAAACAATCCCATGTGTGTTTCTTACAGTAAACATTTCACAGCGCTCGAGTGCCCAGCTCCTTTTTCATCTAGACCCAGAGAAACTCTGGCCATAAATAGACAATTAAACAAATTAAGCTATGATTTGTTAAACAATGAGATTGAAGAGGAACACCAAAGTCAAAAGACATACAGTATAGATGGGGAAAACAAAAGGGGGCTATTCTTTTAAATCCTAATTAGCTGTCTGTTCATATAGTTCTCTTGGCCACAGTGTCCTTCAGAATGAGAGCCTCATCTTGCATCATCCCTTTGAGAAAAAAAAGGACCTTAAAGAGAACCTCTCACAATGATTTAGCATCTGAAAGTAAAGGCAAGGCCATAAAGGCACTGTTAGGCCATGTGCCCACGGGAGCTTGCTCCTGCGGATTTTGCCGCGGAAAACCTGCAGATTTATCTGGATTTTCCAAATAAATCCGCAGGTTTCAGCATGTACAGACACTCCCCATGTTATCCTATGGGACATGGGGAGTGTCTGTGTCCACGTTGCGGAATGTGCGGCTGCGGAATATCCTGTGGATGTCCCGCAACCGCACATAACTGCATGTCAATTATTCCTGCGGATTTACCTGCAGAAATCCCAGCGCTCCACTATGGAGATAGAGGCTTACCTACCTTGATAGCAGACTCCCGTCACTTTCTTCCGGTGCAGAGGACCTCACGGCAGTGGAGCTAGGAGCAGGAAGCAGGAGGTGGGCGGGGCCTGCACAAGCTATGGTCATGTGACAGCCGGAGCTAGTTCAGGCCCACCCACCTTCTCCTGCACATTGCAGATGCTGATGGCCAGACAGTGAAATGCTGCGTGATGGAGGTAAGTATGAACGTCCCGATCACTCAGCACTTGTTCTGCATTGAGGATGCAGTGCTGAAGCCATGGTACTGTATCCTCAATGCCCGCAACATATCCGCAGGACATTCCGCAATAAAACCGCAGCATGGAAACAGACAAAGTTGTGCTGCGGTTTTCTGGGAGATCCTGCGGAATGTCCTGCAGATATAACTAGACTACTTTCCCACAATTATTTTTTTTGTGAGTTTTTGAATCTGTGTATGACGTTCTTAGTTAGACCCGAGCAGTGAGCAGGCAGCATTCTCAGGTCACTGCACCCACACTCCTCACATGGAGTACCTGTGCATGAAATATGAATTTGCAGGGTGGTGGGACATTATATATATGTTTGACATCAATCTATCCATCCATCCACCCTAGCTTTTTAGGCTACATGCCCACAATCAATTTTTAGGCTACATGCCCACAATCAAGGTTTGCAGAATTTTGGATGCAGAGTGTTTTCGCTGCGTCCATAATATCCTGCCCACTGTGTTTCTTTTCTCTGCAGAATAAACTGACCTGTGGTGTGGCTTCCTGAGCCTCAGCATGTCAATTTATACCGTGGAGACGAAAGTGTTCTCCGCAGGGAGAATAGAGCTAAAGTCCGCAGCAGCCTAAAACCAGATCATGGCCATGGGCAGCTGTGTTCTCCTGTGGACAACACTCGCATCACCACAGGAGGGCTGACACTGTGTCCTAGATGCAGTTTCACCAGACCATGGGCACATAGCCTAAAAGTGTTAAGCCTGAGGCTACAGCAACATTTTTGTGAAGTACCTGTGGATTCCAAATGCTCACTATACCCCTGAATAAAATCCTTGAGGGATCTAATTTCTAAAATGGGGTCACTTGTGAGGGTTTCTGTTGTATAGGTACCCTAGGAGCAAATGGGACATGGTGCCCGCAATTTATTTCAACTTTTCTAAAATTCAAATGGTGCTCCTTCCGTTCCCAGGCCTACTCCAAACAGAGGTTTTTGGCCACATGGGGGGTTTCCTTGTGCTTAGAAGAAATTTGATAACAGTGGGGTTCACGTTTTGGTGTTTCTGTGGCGCCCTGGACAAGCCAGGGGCCACAGAGAACTACACCAACACACCCCACACTCCCGGTCAGGCACACCGAAGTCAGACACAAACCCTTGTTGCCTTCCTCCAGGGGCTGATGTTCACACCAGGGGGGTGGCCCAGGCGGTTGGCCCCACCCACCGAGGAGTTCACAGTCCTGGAGGCGGGAAAAGTAGACAGATTAGTTTTGGAGGTGAAAGAGAGAGGAAGGAAAGTGTGGCAAGTGAGCAGACTGAAGTTGGTCCGGGTGTGTGGCCTGGACGGATCAGCAAGGTTGGCAGACGGTGGTGACCGTCTGCAGGAGTGGCCTATCGGAGTCTACCGTAAGGACCGTGGACGGGCGGTGGCCCGGCGGTACCGGACCGGTACGCAAAGAGAAGCCAGCACCATCTGGCAGGGGCTTACGGACCCCGGCAAGGCTAGGAGTCGCCGTGAATTTGCCAAATCCGTTAGCGAAGGGAACCTCCTGGGTTTCCCAGCAGCCAAGTCCCGATAGAAGGCAACCGTCCAACCGAGAGAGGGAAACACAGTCACCGCCAAAGCTAAAGTTCCCAGGGCCAGAGCCTGCGGGCAAAAGGGGCTCCTCCAGCCCATATCCAAGCTGGGGAGCGGGTTACCGGTGGGAACCCATTGGAACCGTTTACAGTACACAGGTGCAGGAAAAGGCAGTCACCATCAACCTGCCGGGAGAAACAACACCGCAGCCATCTGTGGGACCCGTCCATCCAGCCGTGTGTTTTACCGAGAACTGTGTCCTCATCATTGGCTGAGTGAGTACCACCGTGCCGTGCGCCACAGCGCTGCCCCCGCGACCCTGCACCTCGCCCAGGTCCCGTAACCCGCCTGCCATCCATCCCTACCCCATCACCGGGCCCCGGGACAACCAACCCCCTACCCACGGAGGGGAGAACTAACATCCAGGCTGCTCCCTGTCACCGCTCACGGGATCCCCGTCTAGAGCAGCGGTGGTGTCACCAATATCACCACAACCGTGGGTGGCGTCACGGACAATAACCAAATCCCCACAATCAAATCCCCTTTTCACTCACGGGCGAGGAACGCCACTCGAGTCCCCGGGATCCGGCCCACCGCTCGAGCCACCACCGAGCAGCAGCCGGACCCGAGCAGTGGGAGAGCGCAGCGTCCCCTCCTCCGCCCGCGACAACTTGGCGTCACGAACAGGATCCTACCGTTCTACCAACTGGTGGAAGTGCGCCTTGTGTAACCGCCGGAGGTGTCCGGCCGAAAAATTTGTGAAGCCGCCATCTTGGGCGCGAAGAATTCCCGCTCGAGCGTCTCCTCGAGTAGTGGAGGCGCGAAGGCCAAAACCCCGCCCCTGTAGAGGAGGAGCCGAAAAGAGACTAAGGGGGACTGATGGCGTCTGGCCGCATGTAGCCCGCGGCTATAGAAGCAGGGACGCCAGGACCCTGCGGCCATTGACTGGTTCCTGGAAGAGGCCGCTGCTAAAGATGCTGAGTCCGACCGACAACACCGTGGTCCCCGCACCTGGCCCCGCAGCGTGGGTGGAAGTCCGGACCGTCCAGCTAAGCAGCCGTCTGCACGTCCGCATGCAGCTCCTCCTGGAGGAGTGGGAGGCCAACATGGCGGAAGTGGTGGCGGCCATACCGAGACGCAAGGTGGAGGGAGTCTTGGAAGGGAGGGTAAGTGACCCATGCCCCTGTACCCCTAGTGGGTCGGTCATCGCGGCCGAGGGACCCGGTCCATACCCGCTCGCCCTGCTCCCTCCCCCGCTACCCGTGTTGGCTGCTGCTGCCCCGCCACTAGGCCCGCTACCACCACCACCGGTAGTGGTACCCTGCCAATCCGCCCCGGCAGACCGACTTGCAGCAGAAGCCTGTGACCGCCCTGATCCGCTTCCATGGAAGAAGCCGAAGGCTGAGCCCGTCAGCAAAGATGCACCGGAGGCACGGCGGGGATGCCGCTGCCAGGAGGCAGAGCAGGCCATGTCACAGCGGGGTCCCTCATTACCGAAGGTACCAGTCGTAGCCCGGAGGGACTCTGGCTGGGCCCATCCCCCACACCGCCTGAACCGGAGCAAGCAGAAAGTGCTCCGCACCGGGAGCGGCAGCAAAGGCAGCTGCGCCGCGGGATTGCTGATTGAGAAAGAAAAGTTAGAGCATGGTAGCGGTTCCCGGTTACCTTGCTGTCGGTCCCCATTGGGACTCTGCTGACGTTCCAGACGGCCCTCAAGGCTAAGGAGTCTGGTTGGAGGAGCAGTCGTACCCGCATCATCGGCAGCTGAAAATGGAGTCCTGTGGGACAGTGTCACCCCTGTGTGAGGGTGGTGTTGGGGACTCGTGCTGTTCGATGGTGGACTGTGGGAAAGCTGCAGGAGGAAGCTGTACCGGAGCCAGGTGTTGTGGATGGCCCCTGGGACCCAGCTGACAGTCCCCGTTGGGACCCTACGGCAAGTCTCCGTTGGGACCCTACAGTTTTGTTTGTGGTAGCCCGTTGGCTACGAAGCACTGGTCCCCGTTGGGACCCCCTTTTCAAATTAAGCGTAGAAACTACTACGAACAGGCCCGAGAACTAGCAGGGCAACCACAAACTTGTGGCCTGTAAATAAAAATATTGTTGTGGCTTATACCGTTGCCGCCTCCGGAGAGGCAGATTGGAGGAAGGGCCCGCAGTGGAGTAGGCTGGGGCCCAGCCACCACCGGAACCGGTGGCGATCCTCTGGGGATTTCAGGGGTTCCCCATGGACGTGGGTCCCCTGAAAAGGACAGGACCCACTTGGGCAACTTGTGCTGGACTGGGGTCAAGGGGTGCTGCCTGTTTCCTTAGGGGCAGCATCAGGGCCAGGTTGCTTGGGTGGGAGAGAGCGGAAGCCGTACCGTTACGCAACGTTTAAAGTAAGAGTACCTCCCAATGTGGGAAGATGTTATTATAAATGTAATCTGTTTTACCGTTTTATCTTTCCCAGTTGTGAAAATAAAACCGGTGATGGACGGGCAGCCCGCGGACGGTCTGCATTTTACTAAGGGGGAATGCGGCACCCTGGACAAGCCAGGGGCCAGAGAGAACAACACCAACACACCCCACACTCCCGGGCAGACACACCGAAGTCAGACACAAACCCTTGTTGCCTTCCTCCAGGGGCTGATGTTCACACCAGGGGGGTGGGCCAGGCGGTTGGCCCCGCCCACCGAGGAGTTCACAGTCCTGGAGGCGGGAAAAGTAGACAGATTAGTTTTGGAGGTGAAAGAGAGAGGAAGGAAAGTGTGGCAAGTGAGCAGACTGAAGTTGGTCCGGGTGTGTGGCCCGGACGGATCAGCAAGGTTGGCAGACGGTGGTGACCGTCTGCAGGAGTGGCCTATCGGAGTCTACCGTAAGGACCGTGGACGGGCGGTGGCCCGGCGGTACCGGACCGGTACGCAAAGAGAAGCCAGCACCATCTGGCAGGGGCTTACGGACCCCGGCAAGGCTAGGAGTCGCCGTGAATTTGCCAAATCCGTTAGCGAAGGGAACCTCCTGGGTTTCCCAGCAGCCAAGTCCCGATAGAAGGCAACCGTCCAACCGAGAGAGGGAAACACAGTCACCGCCAAAGCTAAAGTTCCCAGGGCCAGAGCCTGCGGGCAAAAGGGGCTCCTCCAGCCCATATCCAAGCTGGGGAGCGGGTTACCGGTGGGAACCCATTGGAACCGTTTACAGTACACAAGTGCAGGAAAAGGCAGTCACCATCAACCTGCCGGGAGAAACAACACCGCAGCCATCTGTGGGACCCGTCCATCCAGCCGTGTGTTTTACCGAGAACTGTGTCCTCATCATTGGCTGAGTGAGTACCACCGTACTGTGCGGCACAGCGCTGCCCCCGCGACCCTGCACCTCGCCAGGCCCCGTAACCCGCCTGCCATCCATCCCTACCCCATCACCGGGCCCCGGGACAACCAACCCCCTACCCACGGAGGGGAGAACTAACATACAGGCTGCTCCCTGTCACCGCTCCCGGGATCCCCGTCTAGAGCAGCGGTGGTGTCACCAATATCACCACAACCGTGGGTGGCGTCACGGACAATAACCAAATCCCCACAATCAAATCCCCTTTTCACTCACAGGCGAGGAACGCCGCTCGAGTCCCCGGGATCCGGCCAACTGCTCGAGCCACCACCGAGCAGCAGCAGCCGGACCCGAGCAGTGGGAGAGCGCAGCGTCCCCTCCTCCGCCCACGACATTTCTTCTTGAAAAAGTGAGAAATTTGGTGCTAATGCAACATTTTTGTGAATAAAATAAAAATTTTCAATATGACTACCTAAGGTTATCAAAATGTGTGAAGTACCTGTGGGTTCAAAATGCTCGCCCTGGATAAAAATCCTTGAGGGGTCTAATTTCCAGAATGGGGTCACTTGTGGGGGAGATCCACTGTTTATTCACCTTAGGATCTCTCCAAACGGGACATGGCATCTGATAATGATTTCAGCCAATTTTGCAGTCAAATGGCACTCCTTCCCTTTCAAGCTATACTGTGCACCCAAACAGTTGATTTTCACAACTTATGCCATATCTGCAAGCTCATGAAAAATTGCACAATACATTTGATGGTGCATTTTTTCTTGCTACCCTTGAGAACAAAAGTTTGGATGCACCTTTTCATTCAAAGAGTTTTCTTTATTTTCATGACTGAAAATTGTAGACTCACATTGAAGGCATCAAAATTATGAATTAACACATGTGGAATGAAATACTTAACAAAAAAGTGTGAAACAACTGAAAATATGTCTTATATTCTAGGTTCTTCAAAGTAGCCACCTTTTGCTTTGATTACTGCTTTGCACACTCTTGGCATTCTCTTGATGAGCTTCAAGGGGTAGTCACCGGAAATGGTTTTCACTTCACAGGTGTGACCTGTCAGGTTTAATAAGTGGGATTTCTTGTCTTATAAATGGGGTTGGGACCATCAGTTGTGTTGTGCAGATGTCTGGTGGATACACAGCTGATAGTCCTACTGAATAGACTGTTAGAATCTGTATTATGGCAAGAAAAAAGCACCTAAGTAAAGAAAAACGAGTGGCCATCATTACTTTAATAAATGAAGGTCAGTCAGTCCGAAAAATTGGGAAAACTTTGAAAGTGTCTCCAAGTACAGTGGCAAAAACCATCAATCACTACAAAGAAACTGGCTCACATGAGGACCGCCCCAGGAAAGGAAGACCAAGAGTCACCTCTGCTACGGAGTTTATCCGAGTCACCAGCCTCAGAAATCGCAGGTTAACAGCAGCTCAGATTAGAGACCTGGTCAATGCTACACAGAGTTCTAGCAGTAGACACATCTCTATAACAACTGTTAAGAGGAGACTTTGTGCATCAGGCCTTCATGGTAAAATAGCTGCTAGGAAACCCCTGCTAAGGACAGACAACAGAAGAGACTTGTTTGGGCTAAAGAACACAACAAATAGATATTAGACCAGTGAAAAATCTGTGCTTTGGTCTGATGAGTCCAAATTTGTGGTTTTTTCACTTTTCTTACGGGTTGATCATGTCAGCTGTCAAATAGACACTGCCATGATCAAGCCTGGAGTTAATGGCGGCGATCCGCCATTATTAACTCCTTGTATTACCTTGACTGCCACTGCTACACGGCAGCAGGAAGAGCCGGGGACACTCCGGTACTGCCGCATAATGGATGCGACATTCCCGGGGCAGCTGCGGCTGATATTCTCGGCTGCGGGAGGGGGGAGGGTGGCGGGGGACATTAACCCTGCCCCTCTCCTTCCCCAGCCTGAGAATACCGGGCCGCCGCTGGACGGTAAATATACAACGGAGGCCACGTGTTTTGTTTTCTATATTTCCGTTTGCTTTCTATGTGTGTTCTATGTGTCTGTGTTCTATGTCTGTGATGTCTGTGTGTGTTTACTCTCTGCTACACTTCCTCTTCCTGTCATAATGACATCACTTCCCTGCAAAACCACAGGCAAGTGATGTACATTACCGGAGGTAAACCGCGAAATACCGCAGGGAATAACACAGGAAAACGCAGTGAACCACACAGAATTTGCTGCCTGCGTTATTCCCTGCGGAATTTCACGATTACATGGCAGTCAATGGAGTGAAATCCCACAGCGACGTGCGGAAAAGAATTGACATGCAATTGTTTTTGCTGCGGGAATCCCGCAGCAAAACATGCAGCTGTCAAATTCCGCCTAGTGCGCACAGGATTTTTTTCCCATAGGTTTTGCTGATTTACTGCAGAGATGTTATGAACATTTTCTGCAGCGAAACATGCAGCAAATCCGTAGAATATCCGCGGCAAAATCCGGTAAGTGCGCACAGGGCCTAAAGGAGATATTTCAATATGTATAACATGTATTGCTAGCCTTAGTGAGATTTGCTTCCTCTGCTGAAAACTACATACACACATTTTCCTCCACTCCCTTGCTGGGGTTTGTGCAGTTTGTCTGAAGACAGGGCTTGTGCATGATCCCTAGAAGGAAAGGGGAGGTGCTTGGAATGCAGGGAGAAGTGAAGAAGAAAATGGAGACAGTCCTGGAGAGACTATATTACTGTGTGTGTAGCGCCCTTTGCCTAGTGCCACAAATAATAACCGTATGAGTATTTCAATCTGTATAACATGTACTGTCAGCTTTAATAAAATATGGTTTTCTCTGCTGTTCACTTCCAAGGTCAGTGGCAAATTGAGAGACTGCTATTAACCTCTCTATAAGGAGCAGTGGATTTCCTGGGAACACAGTAGCACATTTGAGTCTGTAAACTTCTGGAAGAAATAGTGAGTTTTCCTTCAGGATTCAAGTCACCTGCTCACCATAAGGGACTAACAATCCAGATTGGTCTTGTCTTGGAAATCCTGGGATACCAAGATACCTATTCCCAGGTAAGGAAAAAGAGTACACTCCTACCATACAGCAGAGAAGCCAACTCTCCTCAGGGCAGGAAGAACCACCATCATTGTTAAAGGGAACCAAACATCAGATTTTTCGTCTATAAGGTGCAGCCAGTGCAGTACTGGCACTATCAGGCACAGGCTGTACATACCATTAGGTTGCAGCTCGGGTGTTTGGGCAGCGAAATCCAACTTTATAAAGTCTGAAAATTCAAGCACTTTTTGATTGACGTGCGCACCTCTCTGCTAATGTCCGGGCAGGTTATGCACATAATTCCCGCCCCCCGCCGCCGCCCGTTCCTTCCTCTACTGGCTGTATTTAAATTTCCCTCTTCAGTAACACGGCGTCGGAGTTGGCGCCTGAGCATAGCGCTTATCTCCAGCGCCATGTTTCTGAAGCCCGCAGTACGTAGTAGTGTGCACGAGAGGGCGGCGCATGCGCCCTCGATTCTTCAGATCCCGTTGTGACCGCGGGAGCGCGCGCGGTCACAACAGGACTGGAGAACAGCTGATCGGAGGACACGATTAGCTGCAGCTATGCTATCGTGCCGCCCCAGGACACCGAATCAGCACAGCAGCCGCCTAGAACACCGGGGGTCAGGTCAGGTGGGATGAGTTCATAATACACTCACATGACCCCGCGAAGGCAGTGCTGCGAGACCTGGTCACGGGTAGTGATATCGCGCGGCACGGTCGTCACGGGGTTAGGTGAATGAAATTAGTAGCACCTGTGACATCATTGCCCCAGCAGGCGCGCACAGTGCGTGCACCCCTGCGTTGGCCTTGGCTCACCTTCTGAGTGCCAGGTCACCGCAGAAAAGCACTCACAGCAGTGTGTGTGTGTGTGTGTGTGTGTGTGTGTGTGTGTGTGTGTGTGTGTGCGCATGCGTGCGTGTGTGTGTGTGTCTGTGCTGTGTGTGTGTGCGTATTCTGGCTGTGTGTGTGTGTGTGTGCGTGCTGTGTGTGTGTCTGTGTATGTGTGCGTGCGCGCTGTGAGTGTGTGCATGCTGTGCGTGTGTGTGCGTGCTGTGAGAGTGCGCGCTGTGAGTGCGCGTGCGCGCTGTGTGTGCGTGTGCGCTGTGTGCGCACCTGCTGGGGCAATGTGAGGGGCGATTCTCACAATCAATGGGGGACTTTTAGTTCTGCATTGAACGTGCCAGGGAGTATGGGATCAACCCGAGATTTGGATTACGGCGGATCTGGATTATGGATGTCACAGGGAATTAAATTGGAAAAGATGGCGTCTATTGTGTTTATTTAACTAATTTCTATTTTTATGTCTTTTCAGGTTCAACTTTGGAGAACGTCGGAGGACATCTAAATGGCTTACGGCGGACCTTTTGCATTTTAATAATTTTGTTAATAAAATTGGTCAACGAGGGATGGCGTCGGGGTTTTATTTGTTCTAATAAAAAAAGTATTACTTTCAAATAATGGAATTCATAATGGGGGTGTCTACTAGATGCCCACCCATTACTAATACCAGGACTTGATGCCAGCTGGCAATTCACAGCTGGCATGAACCCCATTTATTACCCCGTTTGCCACCGAACCAGGGCAACGGAAAGAGCCGAGTCCAGCGCCAGAATTGGAGCATCTATAGGATGCACCACTTCTGGGGTGACTGCGGGCTGCTATTGTTAGGCTGGACTGGGCCAAATAACCATGGCCCTTCCCACCCTAATAATATTAGCCCCCAGTTGTCTGCTGTTCCTTTGCTGGTTATAGGAAAATGGGGGGACCCCATGCCATTTTTATTTCTAAATTATAAATGCATGGGATCCTTTCGATTTTTCATAACCCGCCAAGGTACAGCAGATATCTGAGGGTTGCAGCCTGCAGCTGTTGCTGTTCCTGTGCTTTATATGAAAAATAGGGGGGAATCCCCATGTCCTTTTTTTAAAAAAAAATATTTTTTTTTGGTTGCTCAATGAGTTGTATTTTAAAAAAAAAACCTGAGTTTTACCATATAGTGTACTGGAAGACTGTAAAAAAAAAAAAAAAAAAAGCAAATGTGAGATAAACTGAAACAAAAAATGTTAGTTCACGATTGTTTTTGGGATATTTTATTCACTATGTTCACTATATGGTAAAACTGATGTGTCGCTATGATGAATCAGGTCGCTGTGAGTTCGTAGACACCAAACATGTATAGGTTTACTTTATGTAAGAATTTCATTAATGGATTATTTTTTGCTTCTTGAGCTGCTTTTTGGTATTCACCATAGTTAAGTTTAGAGTGTGACTGTTTGAGGTTCTGAACATGTGTCTTTTATAATGATAAGTTCAAACAGCAAGTGCCATTACTACAGGTAATGAGTGGAGGACAGAGGAGCCTCTTACAGACAAAGTTACAGGTCTGTGAGAGACAGAAATAAAAAAATATGTTTGTTGGCCCTCATATAACTGTAGATAAAGTTGTTCACAACCTCAAACAGTCACACTCTAAACTTAACTATGGTGAATACCAAAAAGCAGCTCAAGAAGCAAAAAATAATCCATTAATGAAATTCTTACATAAAGTAAGCCTATACATGTTTAGTGTCTACAAACTCGCAGCGACCTGATTCATCATAGCGACACATCAGTTTTACCATATAGTGAACATAGTGAATAAAATATCCCAAAAACAATCGTGAACTAACATTTTTTGTTTCAGTTTATCTCACATTTGCTTTTTTTTACAATCTTCCAGTACACTATATGGTAAAACTCAGTTTTTTTTTTTTTAAAATACAACTCATTGAGCAACAAAAAAAAATATTTTTTTTAAAAAAAAAAAAAGGACGTGGGGATTCCCCCCAATTTTTCATATACAGCACAGAATCAGCAACAGCTGCAGCCCTCAGATATCTGCTGCACCTTGGCGGGTTATGAATTTCGAAGGGATCCCACGCATTTATAATTTAGAAAAAAAAATGGCATGGGGTCCCCCCATTTTCCTATAACCAGCAAAGGAACAGCAGACAACTGGGGGCTAATATTATTAGGGTGTGAGGGGCCATGGTTATTTGGCCCAGTCCAGCCTAACAATAGCAGCCCACAGCCACCCCAGAAATGGTGCATCCTATAGATGCTCCAATTCTGGTGCTGGACTCGGCTCTTCCCGTTGCCCTGGTGCGGTGGCAAACGGGGTAATAAATGGGGTTCGTGCCAGCTGTGAATTACCAACTGGCATCAAGTCCTGGTATTAGTAATGGGTGGGCATCTAGTAGACACCCCCATTACGAATTCCATTATTTGAAAGTAATACTTTTTTTATTAGAACAAAAAAAACCCCGACGCCATCCCTCGTTGACCAATTTATTAACAAAATTATTAAAATGCAAAAGGTCCGCAGTAATCCATTTAGATGTCCCCCGACGTTCTCCAAAGTTGAACCTAATTAAAAATGCATCAAAATCAAAGTTTTAATAATATAAAAGTGGTTTATTTGTGGGGAAAAAAAAAATCAAAATAATTTATTGTGCAAGGGTAGCAAAACAAACTATATAAATTTAGTATTGTGATCACTTTGACCTGTGGAATAAAGATAACATGATAATTATCTCTAATGGTGAGTGGGATGTGTTTAGAAAACAGAAACAAAATATAGAATTACTGTAGTTTTTCTATTTTGCCTCCCATGTGTGCACATTGAGTATTTGTTGCAGAAGTTACAGCACCAAATCTGCATCTCTTGACAGAAAAAAGTGCGTTTTTTTCAGCGTTTTTGATGCGTTTTTTTTCTATGCATTCTGGGGTGGAAAAACGATGCAAAAAGGCTGAAAGAATTGACATGCTGCAGATATATTTCTACACCAAATCTGCAAGGGAAAAAAGCAACATGTGCACAAAATTTTAGAATTCTCATTGACTTTGCTGGCATAACGATTTGCATGCAGTTCTGTGTCAAAATTGCACTAAAAACGCATTAAAAAAAGCGATAAAAACGCACTGTGTACACATAAGCAAAGGCTGTGTACCCACAATGAAGTTTAGATGAGTTTTTGATGTTGCGTATTTTTGATGCATCAAAAACAGCATGTCTTTCAGTTCCAGCAAAGAATGGGATTTATAAATGCAAAAATTGCACATAGGTTTTAAGCAGGTTTCTGCACATAAAACGCATGTAGTCAGCACATAAGTATAGCAATGAAGTTTTGTCAAAGCCAAATACCAGGGAGTATCAAATACAAAGCAGCTTTGTTTAACCCTTTCATCCCCCAGCCTGTTTTCACCTTCTTGGCGAGGCCAATTTTTCAACTCTGACCAGTGTCACTTTATGTGTTGCTAAGTCTAGAATGCTTCAACGAATCCCAGTGATTCTGAAAAGGATTTTTCGAAACATATTGTAGTTCACGTTAGTGGTAAATTTGGGACGATAATTTTTGCATTTATTTGTGAGAATATCAGAAATTTGGTGAAAATTTACCAATTTTTAAAATTTACATTTTTATGTCTTCAAACCAGAGTTACAGTATGTCAAACAAAATAGTTAATAAATAACATTTCCTAGATGTCTACATTACATCTGCACCATTTTTGAAACATCATTTTTTTTGGGTAGGAAGTTAGAAGGCTTAATAGTTTATAAGCAATTTCTAATTTTTCCAATAAAATTTACGAATTCATGGGAGCACTTCACATTTGAAGTTATTTTGAGAGGCCTATGTGACAGAAAAGACCCAAAATTGACACCATTCTAAAAACTACTTCCCTCAAAGTGCTCAAAACCACATCCAAGAGGTATTATTAACTCTTCAGGTGCTTCAGAGGAACTAAAGCAATGTGGAATGAAAAAAATAAAATTTTACTTTTTCCCATACAAAATGTTACTTTAGCTCCAAATTTGCATTTTCACAAGGGTAAGAAGTAAAAATGCACCATTCAATTTCTTGTGCAATTCCTCCTGAGTACACAGATACCCCATATCTAGTGGAAAGCTAGTGTTTGAGCACATGGAAAGACTCAGAAGGGAAGGAGCACCATTTTAATTTTAGAGCACAAAATTGGCTGAAATCATTAGCAGATGCCATGTTGCATTTGCAGAGCCCGTGATGTGCCTAAAGAGTGAATCCCACCACAAGTAACTCCATTTTGGAAAATAAACCAATCAAGGAATTTATCTAGATTTTTGGTGAGCAACTTGAACCCCCAAATGTTTCACAGAAGTTTATATAGTTGAGCTGTGAAAATAAAAAGCTACATTTTTGCCACAGAAATGTTGCTTTAACCCCAAATCTTTCATTTTCACAAAGGTAACAGGAGAAATTACACCATACAATTTGTTGTGCAATTTCTCCTGAGTACACCAATACCCATGTGTGCACACAGCATGGCTTGGAAGGGAAGGAGCGCCATTTGAAGCTTTGAACGTAAAACTGGCTGGAACCATTAGCGGCGCTTTGTTGTGTTTAGAGAGCCCCTAATGTGCTTGATCAGTAGAATCCTCCCACAAATGACCCCATTTTGGAAACTAGATCTCTCAAGGAATTTATCTAGACATGTGATGAGGACTTTTAATCCACAGGTGCTTCACAGAAATCTATAACATTGAGCCGTGAAAATAAAATACATTTTTAATCACAAAAATGTTGCTTTAATCCCAAATGTTTCATTTTCATAAGGGAAACAAGAGTAAATGGACCATACACTTTATTGTGAAATTTCTCATGAGGTTGCCAATATCCCATATGTGGTCAAAAACTAGTTTTAAGGCACAGTACAAAGCGAAGTAGGAAAGGAGCGCCATATTGGAGTTCAGATTTTGCTGGAATGGTTTGTGGGTGCCATGTCACATTGACAGAGTCCCTAAAGTGCCAGAACAGCAGAAAGCCCCCACAAGTGACCCCATTTTACAAAATACTAATTAATTCGTCTAGGGGTGCAGTGAGCATATTAACATAATAGGTGTGTCATAAAATTTTAAACTATTGGGTGGTAAAGAAAAAATAATTAAATTTTTTGCACTAAAATGTTGTTTTAAACCCAGATTTCCAATTTTTACAAGGGAAATAGGTAATAACAGTCCCCATAATGTGTTACATAATTTATCCTGAATGTGGCAATACCAAACATGTACAGTACTGTTTGGCCACACTGCAGGGCTCAGAAGGGAAAGAGCACCATTTTACTTTTCGAACATAGGTTTTCAGAGAAAAGTTTGCGGACTCCATTTGCAGAGCTCCTAAGTGCCAGAACAGCAGAAATCCCCTCAAGTGACCAGATTATGGAATTTACACTCCTCTGGAAGGTTATCTATCGTTGTAGTGATGATTTAGTCTCTGGAAAACACCCATTGAGCCAAATGCAGTGAATTGAAAATTGCAAATAAGCTCTTGTAGTGCCCTTTATATTGAGGTGCCCATACATTATGTCCACCTCACACTCCCACTCCCAGGAGTCAGCATTTCTTCTGATCAGAGCGATGTTGCATTATTGCTCTGATCAGGAGAAGAGATCGGAGAGCATAGTCATAAAGTCCCCTAGGGGAACTAGTAAAAATCAATAAAAAGTCAAGAAAACGTTTTAAAAAAATATGAAAAAATAAAAAAAACCCTAAAAGTTCAAATCACTGCCCTTTTGCCCCATTGCAAATAAAACAATTAAAAAAATAAAAAAATACATATACTTTGTATCGCTTCATTCAGAAATGCCCGATCTATCAAAATATAAAATCAATTAATCTGGTCAATACACAGTGTGGCGAGAAACATTTTTTTCAAAATTCCAAAATTGTTTTTTTTGGCATTTGTTTTTTTCATTAATATTTAATAACAGTCAATTAAAAAAACAGTCCATCTCCATAAAAATGGTATAATTAAAGGGAACCTGTCATCAGAAATTTTGCACTAAACCTAAAAGATTCCCCCCTCTGCAGCTCCTGGGCTGCATTCTAGCAATGTTCCTGTTGTTTATGTGTCCCCTTTCTGACCAAAATAAAAGCTTTGTAAAGTGGTACCTTTTTGTATTCAAATCTTGATAATGGTACACGGGGGCGGGCTCTCTGTTGTCCGTTAGTCTGCCTCCCTGTCTCTTTAGGCCGTACCCCATCGCGCAATTTCAAAGAGGTGACGTGAGGTAAGCTGGCCAGCGCTTGCGCAGAACGGTGGAGGCGGCGGTGGAAGCGTGAGCACGAGATTATGGGCGGGTACTTGCTGATGAAAATCACAGTGCCGCCGCCCATAATTTCGCGCATGCGCAACACGTCACCAGCGGTCACACTGTGCACATTGCACAGTCCCGCGAGAGTGGCACGGTGCATGCGCGAGATTATGGGCAGCGCTGTGATTTTCATCAGCAAGTGCCCGCCCATAATCTCGTGGTCGCGCTTTCACCGCCACAGAGAGAGAGAGAGAGAGAGAGAGAGAGAGAGAGAGAGAGAGAGAGAGAGAGAGAGAGAGAAAGAGAGAGAAAAAGAGAGAAAGAAAAAGAGAGAAAGAAAGAAAGAGAGAGAAAGAAAAAGAAAAAAAAAAATCCCGGATTCGGATCGTGCGCCCCAAATCTCGGGTACTGGTCAGACTCGGATCGGGCGCTCAAACCGTGCGGATCCGGATTTTGCGGATCCAGGTCCGCTCAACACTTCTCACATATCCCCCTTCTAATAGTCTCCTCACCCTCTATTACGATCTCCTCATACAAACTTATTCTGTTCCCATGCCGCCCTCATACTGACTTCTCACAAATTTCCCCCTCTTGCTCTCCATTCTGTCTCCTCACAGCCCCCTATTATTTTTGCACACACTCACCTTGATCCTCATACATACTCCCTTTCCATTTTGTTTCTGCACCCGTTCTTATCCCTCACCCTTACTACTCAAACTGTATCCTCACCTCTCACATTACATACTTCCTATAATATCTCCTCAAATTTCTCCTATCCCTCAACCATACAATAAATTTTTGGTTTCATCATTGGAGCGCTTACTACCAATGTTCTTCACACCTATGCTGCGCTGGAGAGTGACATCCGCATCGGGCTTCAATTGTACTTGTATCTAAAAGACACCGGTAAAATTGATTTCTGGAACCTAGAGCACTACAGGTTCTCTTAGCTGGCTGTCAACTTGACAGCAGACTCAGAAAACAGCCTAATCCCACTACATGGTGTGGCAAAATGCAACTGCTGAGAAGACATATCAGACTAGGCGGATGCATCCCACGGGGAACCACCCACCAAGATATGTCTCTGTTGTAGCCATTAGCAAGTATCACAAGAGCAATGCTAAATTTTAGCATTTAATCAATGGGCATCTAACCCTTAGTAAAGGATGAAGACCGTTCTTATTTCTATGCAACTTAAATTAATGCCAATGTGCATCGAATCAATAATTTAACCTCACAATATTTTTACTGACCATGACCGTAAACTGCTAGTATACTTCCTTCGTTATCACTGGGACTTACAAATTCAAAAACATACAAGATTGCACAAGGGGGACATAATTTTCCTTAATGGTTTGGCCTAAATTTTTTATTTGATCTATTCTTGTAAGGCTTATCTGGAGAGCTGAATTCATGAAGCTGGAGATTAGGTTGGACACACGGACTCAGGTTGTTTTCACAGTAGACCAGAGAGCACATGGAATAGCAAGGACTTGGACATACGAGGGGCTGCTGATAAGTCTTTGGCTTTGTGATTTTTTTGTTTCTATGGTAACGAATGTTACATCACATGAAAGCCTTGTGTGTCCAATATATATTTTCAAAATTTTGTGTTTGGTATTTATGACAACAGTGTTCTACACACACAGGAAAACAAAATCGTGGAGTCTAATGGGATAGTCACAGCAACTGAGAGCAGAGGAGTGATAAAATTCTTGTTTCTGCAAGGAAAGTCCGCAACGGATATTCATGATGATATGTCACAGACATTGGGGGATCAATGCCCTTAATATTCCACAGTTAAGAACTGGGTTGCTAAATTTAAAACAGGCCACTTCAGCACCAATGATGAGAAACGTCCTGGACGACCAAGAGTGGTTGTTGTTCCAACCTCATACTGGATAATCGATGAATTTCAGCTAAAGCAATAGCAAACATTGTGGGGATTTCCCCTGTTTGTGTTATTATCCATAAACATTTGGACATAGGGAGGCTATCTGCAAAGTGGGTCCCTAAATGTTTGACAACAGATCAGAGAAGCATGCGAGTGAAAACTTTCTGGTCAGTTTGTCAGCATTTCCGGACTGATAAGAACTTCCTGGATCGATGGGTCACTATGGATGAAACCTGGATTTATTTGTATGACCCTGAAAACACGGAGTAGTCAAAAGAGTGGAGGCACAGTGGTTCTCCTCGTCCAAAGAAGTTCAGGGTGCGAAAATCAGCCACTAAGGTGATGGCGTCTGTGTTCTGCGATAAGGAGGGCGTGCTGCTAGTGGACTGCACTGTGTGCAGAATTATTAGGCAAATGAGTATTTTGATCACATGATAATTTTTATACATGTTGTCCTACTCCAAGCTGTAAAGGCTTGAGAGCCAACTACTAATTAAGTAAATCAGGTGATGTGCATCTCTGTAATGAGGAGAGGTGTGGTGTAATGAATCAACACCCTATATAAGGTGTGCTTAATTATTAGGCAACTTCGGCAAAATGGGTCAGAAGAGAAATTTGACAGGCTCTGAAAAGTCCAAAATTGTGAGATGTCTTGCAGAGGGATGCAGCAGTCTTGAAATTGCCAAACTTTTGAAACGTGATCACTAAACAATCAAGCGTTTCATGGCAAATAGCCAACAGGGTCACAAGAAGCGTGTTGGGCAAAAAAGGCACAAGATAACTGCCCATGCATTGAGGAAAATCAAGCGTGAAGCTGTCAAGATGCCATTTGCCACCAGTTTGGCCATATTTCAGAGCTGCAATGTTACTGGAGTATCAAAAAGCACAAGGTGTGCCATGCTCATGAACATGGCCAAGGTAAGGAAGGCTGACAAACAACCACCTTTGAACAAGAAACATAAGATAAAACGTCAAGACTGGGCCAAGAAATATCTTAAGACTAATTTTTCAAAGCTTTTATGGACTGATGAAATGAGAGTGACTCTTGATGGGCCAGATGGATGGGCCAGAGGCTGGATCAGTAAAGGGCAGAGAGCTCCACTCCGACTCAGACGCCAGCAAGGTGGAGGTAGGGTACTGGTATGGGCTGGTATCATCAAACATGAACTTGTGGGAACTTTTCGGGTTGAGGATGGAGTGAAGCTCAACTCCCAGACCTACTGCCAGTTTCTGGAAGACAACTTCTTCTTCTAGCAATGGTACAGGAAGAAGTCGGTATCATTAAAGAAAATCATGATTTTCATGCAGGAAAATGCTCCATCACATGCATCCAACTACTCCACAGCGTGGCTGGCCAGTAAGGTCTAAACAATGAAAAAATAATGACATGGCCCCCTTGTTCACCTGATCTGAACTCCATAGAAAACCTGTGGTCCCTCATATAATGTAAGAGCTACAGGGAGGGAAAACAGTACACCTCTCGGAATAGTGTCTGGGAGGCTGTGGTGTCTACTGCATGCAATGTAGAATGTATGGATGGTAGGCTGTTGAGTGTCATCATAAAAAAAGGTGGCTATATTGGTCACTAATTTTTTTTATTTTTGTTTTTGCATGTCAAAAATGTTTATTTCTAAATTTTGTGCAGTTATATTGGTTTACCTGGTGAAAATAAACAAGTGAGATGGGAATATATTTGGTTTTTATTAAGTTGCCTAATAATTTTGCTCAGTAATAGTTACCTGCACAAACAGATATCCTCCTAAAATAGCCAAATCTAAAAAGAACCCAAAACACTCCAACTTCCAAAAATATTAAGCTTTAATATTTGAGTCTTTTAGGTTGATTGAGAACATAGTTGTTGATCAATAATAAAAGAAATCCTCTAAAATACAACTTGCCTAATAATTCTGCACACAGTGTACCTTCAAAAGGGTTCCACCATCAATGCAGGGTATTACATTGAACTTGAGACAGACACACAGAGACTGATCCCCATAGAGAATGATACAGAAACAGAAACACACAGAGACACATAGACAGAGACACACAGAGACTGATACAGAGACACGCACACTGACAGACATACAGAGAAAGACACACATACACAAACACACTAAGAGACAGAGACACAGAGGCTGATATAGACACAGACATGCACACAGAGAGACACACAGCGTCTGATACAGAGACGGACACAGAGACGCGCGCGTGCACTCACACACAGACACACGCACACACAGAGACTGATACCGCTACAAAGACGCACAGAGACAGAGACCCCCAGAGACAAAGACATACAGAGAAAGACACACAGAGATACACAAAGAAAGACACAGACACACAGACAGACACACACAGAGATGCCCCAGAGACGCTGACACACAAGACAGACAGGCAAACATAAAAGACATAGAGACACACACAGACAGACGCAGAGACACAGACAGAGATGCACAGAGACAGAGAGAGAGGGGCAGACAGAGACAGAGAGGAAAACAGACAGATGTAGAGAGGGAGAGTGAGAGAATGTGAAAGAGGGAGACTGGGAGAGAGACAGAGAGGCAGTTACCATCCTGGGCAATGCCAGGAACTACAGCTAGTCTAATATATAAAGCTGAGTGTATGTGTGTGTGTGTGTGTGTGTGTGTGTGTGTGTGTGTGTGTGTGTGTGTGTGTGTGTGTGTGTGTGTGTGTGTGTGTGTATGTATGTCTGCTAAAGAAATCCGCACCGGCACATTTACAATCACAAAATTTTGCACAGACACCTCATTTGACTCAGGGAACGTCATAGACTATGTTTTGAGGGAAAATTTAATCCTGCGCTTTACAGTTCGCCAAAAAACCTGGTTACATTATAATCAATGGAGCTAGGAGCTACAGGCCATTAATAAAAGCTGTGATTGGTTGCTATAGGCAGCGAAGGACATTCTTAGTATAAGAAGCTTATGGGTTAGTTAATATATCAGTAGAAACAGACACACGTAGAGTGGCACATAGACAACGGTGGACACCGCGTCATACCTGACTATGCCAGTTGCCAAGTTGCTGTACATTCTGAGGACACCCTGCACCCACACTGATGAAGGTTTTTGACCGAAATGTCTGTGCTTGTGCTGGTCTTACAAGTTCTTCTCAATAAAAGACCACTATTCACATTTATCTTGAGTGCCAAGTTTCTACATTTACTTGAGACGGTTTTGGACCCCACTTGAGCACCACCCCAGAAGTGCTGTGTGTATCAACTCACCGTTTGCAAATTGAGACCTCACTACATCAGGCACTTTGAAGTCATCAGTAATATCAATGATTCACAAGCTGAAGCTCCCTGCCTCCCTTTGTAATCTTAACTCCTTCTTCGGGTTCTCTCTTTAACACTAGAACTACTGAGGTAGTCATTTTGACTACTTTGCACTATGTATTTCTATATAGGTGTCACGAGTCCAGTAGTTCTAGTGTTAAACCTGTGGTTCTAAGCCATGCGGCAAGGACATCAATGCACTCACCATCCTGGGCACTCAGCAGCATTTCCAGTCTTCACTCCTGCTTCCTGTTCCCGAAACCTGCCTACGCCACACATGTCTTACAGGAGCGCATTTATGATGCAAATTAGGGCTCCTTAAAAGAACGGTTCGAACTCTATAAGTGTCCCCAGCCAATCCTCCCCCAGTGGGAGGTGCCTGAGCAATGTGTTCATTCTATTTGTGCATGGTTGCTAGTTGTCAGGTCCTGTATGCTGTGTATGCTAACCTGTACATGTGTTCCAGTGGCTGCCAGTAGCAGCCTGCTTCCAATGCCAGCTTATCCCCCTATACCAACCTGACTGCCTGTCTGTACCAGCCTGTCTGATAGTACTATCCTGCCTCCCTGTACTAGAATGCCTGCCAGCTCCAGTTGTCCAGCCAACATCTGAGTACGTCTCTAATTCCTGGAGTAGTACATGATGACTACTTTCCAGCACAAGCCTAACCTCAACATCAGAGGTTCTAGGGAAGACGAGGTCGTCGCTTAGCAATGCCCCTCCAGGATGAGCCAGGTCCACACCCACCCGCATGACATTAATAATCTACTCTCTTTTCTAATACATTTTAACTAAAATGTCCATACTGTTCCCTCCCTACTCTACTGAACTACTTTATTTTTATGGGAAAAAAAAAAAGAGGTAAAACTAGCTCACCATGTTTCATTCAAGTTGCAATCTGGAGCATGGGTCTATTCCTGCCAAGATGTGCATTTGTATAAACGAGAGAGTACAGCTCTACAGACTTGAAAACCTCTTTATTACAAAAATTCTTTGGTGTCCAGCATTGCCCAATATATTACTCTTTTATGCGTTTCAGATGTCGCAGCAACCTTATTCATGATATATGAACATATGGCATCAGTGAACTTACATACAGTTGAAAGCAGAAGTTTACATCACTATCTAAAACAGGGGTCTCAAACACGCGGCCCGCATGCGGCCCCTGAGGCTGCTTGTTGCGGCTCCCAGACCCCTGACGATCGCAGCTCTGCAGTGGGTCGGCGCTGGCACGGCTTTACTAAAGTTGATTCATTTGCGGTGCCGCCGCGCAGAGGAGCTCTCAGCACTATACCTATGGCTCCTGCCCGCCTATCGGATGCAAGGAAGTGATGTCGCTGTATGACGTCACCTCCTTGCATCTGATTGGCCGACGCAGCCAGTGCTATAGTGCACAGAGTTCCTCTGCGCGGCACCGCAAATGATTCAACTATTGTAAAGCCGTGCCTGCGCCGGCCCACTGCAGAGCAGCTGCGATCGTCAGGTGGTCTGGGGGCCGCGACAAGAAAGTAAGGACCTGGACGTGGCAGGTCCTGACCTGTGGGGCCACCTGCAAGTCTCCTCCGCAGAAGACCGCAGCTGCCCGTGCCCAATTTCAGGGTTCGGGCCACTGTGGTCTCCTCGCTGTGTTCTCCCTAGGGAGGACACATGCGACTTTGCAACAAAGAACGGACGTGCTGCAGCCTCTGAAAGCCGCACCGCAGGTCAGTGGTTGCTGCGAGCAGTACACACACAGTGGCACGGGATTTCTAGGAATCCTGTCCACTATGCTTGTACTGCACATGGCAACGTTTTGGACGCAGCGGATACAGACTGCATCCAAAACGCTGTAAATACTGATCGTGGGCACGGAGCCTAATAAGAGGGAACGGAGGAAAGGTGAGATTATTTTTTTTTGTGTGTATTATTAAAGGTTGAATTCAA
This sequence comes from Anomaloglossus baeobatrachus, assembly GCF_048569485.1. Lineage (NCBI taxonomy): Eukaryota > Metazoa > Chordata > Amphibia > Anura > Aromobatidae > Anomaloglossus > Anomaloglossus baeobatrachus. Next base: position 475,951,920 of record NC_134353.1, read on the forward strand.
TACCACAGGATGCTACTGGGCACAAGGATGAGCACAATGCTACAGGATAGGCACAATACTACAGGGCACAAAGATGAGCACAATACTACTGGGCACAAGGATGTGCACAATGCTACAGGATAGCCACAATACTACTGGGTACAAAGATGAGCACAATACTACAAGGATGAGCACAATACTACAAGGTTGAGCACAATACTACTGGGCACAATACTACAAGGATGAGCACAATACTACTGGCACAATACTGCAAGGATGAGCACAATGCTACAGGATAGGCACACTACTGGGCACAAGGATGAGCACAATGCTACAGGATAGGCACAATACTACTGGGCACAATACCACAAGGATGGGCACAATACCACAAGGATGGGCACAATACTACTGGGCTCAAAACCACAAGGATGAGCACAATACAAGGATGAGCACAATACTACAGGGCACAATACTACTGGAAGCAATACTACAAGGATGAGCACAATATTATAAGGATGGGCACAATACTACAGGATAGGTACAATACTACTGGGCACAATATTGCAAGTATGGGCACAATACTACAAGGATGAGCACCATACTACAGGGCACAAAGATGAGCATAATACTACAAGGATGGGCACAATGCTACAGGATGGGGGACATTACTGCAGCACAGGGACATTACTACAAGATGTTGGCTAAGATTACAACATGATGCTGTTAATTGTAAAACTATTTCAAGAAGGTGAACAAATGTAAAAAACAAAATCAAAGCATGAATTTTTTTTGCCATTAAAAATGCTTTTTTATATATAGACTTAACTAAACAAAAATGTGCAGATTTGTCATAATAAACAAGCAAAAACTGTTCAAAAAAGTGACTCAAAAGGTTACATAGTTACTTAGGTTGAAAAAAAGTCCTAGGTCCATCTAGTTCAACCTTCCTCCACCAGTTCTACATTTGGTCACTAAGTCATTTATAACCAACAATGTTGTGTATACTGAGGACATCATCCAGCCCTTTTTTAAAAGCTATTATAATATCTGCCATTACTACCTCTTGTGGCAGGGCATTCCACAGTCTGACTGCTCTAACTGTAAAGAACCCTTTCCTATTTAACTGCCGGAATCGCTTTTTTTTTTTTTTTTTTAATCCTTGATGAGAGTTATTTATCTAGCTTTAAGGGTAATATAGATGAATTCTTCCGTTTATTTATCTTGAGATTATATTTTGCAGATTTACAGTTAGACAAGTTTTATTTACACAATACAACAAAAAGTTAAGCAAATTTCAGAACTTCTTTTCCTACACAATTCCCCTTTTGTTTTTTGGGTTGTTTTATTTTCTTTCCTCCCCTCATCCTTCCCCATTCCCTGGTTAAAATGTTATAGTTTGTTAGTTATTTTGCATGTTGTCAACATGACTTGTAAAAATTGTATTTCACTTTGCGTTATAAAAATCAATAAAGTATACATGACTGATCGATCAATTCTGGCAGAGAAAGAAGCAGATGTCTCAGATAAGATATAATACAGAGTTTGATAGGCTAGTTTCACACCCGTGTCGAACGGCATCCGCTGCCATCCGCAGCCTTGAGCAATTACGGTGCCGGAATCGCTTTTCTTCCACTCGCAGTGAGTGCCCCCTGGTCCTTAGTATTGTCTTTGGAAGAAATAAGTCATGTGCCAGTCCTTTATATTGACCACACATGTATTTATACATATAAATGAGATCTCCTCTGAGACGTCTTTTTTCTAAGCTAAACATATCTAACTTTTTCAACCTCTCATCATATGTGAGGCCTTCTGTGAGGTAAATCCTGGGATATGAAGAGGAATTATGACTAGAAGTCATAATTGCTCTCATCACTCCCTGGCAGTGCCCCCCCTCCCTTCTTGTTCTCAAATGTCCAGCATCTGTGAAGGTGTCACATCCCACTTACACCTCCAACAGCCATCTCCTCTGATATGGAGATGAGATGATGTGAGGACAATGGACCCAGGATGACTCCCTGCCGTCACCCTGTAACAAGAGTTGTATCTCATTAGCAAGGCTTGGAAGTAGCCAGACAGAACGACTCCAGTAAAAAATGGTTCATATCTCGCAAGCCATATCTCCGATAAATATGGCAACCATAAAAATGGTGTTTGCGCAGGCGGACGATGCTGGCACACCTTTTTTATGGAAGGGGGAGCTTGGGAAATACCCCAGGCGTGATATCAGCCATATGGGAACTCGTAGACAGGTCATGAGTCCCCTCGTTCTGTAGCTAAATTCATAACTGTCACAATGAGAGCATTGGCGTCCGCCTACGACGCTCCCAGGCAAAGTTATGGCCAATATCCCCTTTGCTGGATAATTCTGATCCATGCAGGGGGAGTGGCAGTGCTTCCCTGTGAGGTCACTAAGGTAGGAGGGGACCTGGATCTGCCCAGGTTGATAACCCTACTTCGGCCATTTTCCAGTGTTCTTCTGCTCGGGGGCCTGGTTGGGAAAGACCTGTGAGGGAGTTCCTGGAAACCTGGTCTACAGCGCCCCCCTGTGGCCAGATGCAACAAGGTAACTGCTGGAACTGTGTATGCCTGTTTGTAACCCATGCTTTGATTGTAACTGTACTCTGACATAACTGTATATTCTGTAGATTCCCTATTGTATATATTGTAGTTCTAGTGTGCTTTAGGCTGATTAAATTATATAATTAATCTTGGGCTGTTCTGTTATCTCGATCTTGAATCCCACGTCTGTGTGTTCGGCTAATAGTTACCGTAAATCGGTTGGTGGCAGCGAATTGTGCCAAGGATTATTGTGGGGAGGCCAGTGAGATTCGGGGAGATTTTATATATTCCGCCCGCGGAGGTCGGGGGAATATATACCCTACTCTCACCGGGGACCCTTCAATAATCGGCATAAGTAGGATAGCGGCCTCCTTGCTTATGGTCGGGCAATTCCATAATTGGCCTGACTATAAGAGGGGCGCTAGAGAGCGCGTCACGTGCTCTGTCTGTCGGTCGGGAGGTATAAAGGAGGGGTGACCCCCCACTTGTTACCCCCCGATTGTGACGTACTGGTAGCCAGCGCGGGGGATTTCTGAGTGACCCCCCCGGTGGTTTGTGACATATTGGTGGCATAGCGGTGGGATCGAGATAATAGTGTGTGTGAGTGTGAGACCCATACTCCCAGACACTAAAGACTGCCTGCAGCAGCTGTGGCTGCTGGGGTCTTCAGACTAGCTCAACACTAGAGTGTCAGAGTGCAGATACTGTAAGGTGTGTGGAGGCATCAGGTGTCAGTTCTGTGTCAGTGACCAAAAGTCTGCAAGAATGGCTGATGGCACCAGGAGCAGAGCTATGCAACTGGCCAATGCTAAGGCAGGAGCCGAAGAGAGGGAGGACGGTGCTGTGGACAGCAATGAGGAGGTTGCCCACGAGTCCTCCAGGAGCTCGACGCCAGAAAACCGTTCTGCCGAGGACATTGCACAACCTGGCACTGCTGGACAAGATGAGGAGGAGCTCACCCAAGGTTCCTCAACGAGCCAGATGCCAGCCCTCCGCTCTGAAAGGGACAGTGAATCGCCTAGCTCTGCAGCGTGCCGCAGATCACCACGTGCCATTCCACCGAGCCTGGGAGGCTCGGATAGCCTTCTTCAAATGGCTATGGCCCTTCTCCAGGCTGGAGACCAGAAGGGCTACAAGGAACTCCTGGCAGAGCGCAGGGCAGAGCGGCAGGCAGCGCGTGACGCTGAGGCTGCGGAGCGGCACGCAGAGCGTGAGGCTGCGGAGCGAGAGCGGCAGGCAGCGCGTGAAGAGCGAGAGCGAGAGCGACAGGCAGACCGTGACTACCAGCTGCAGCTAGCTCAGCTCCGGCCCTCATCAGCCACACGTGACCTTCGAGACACCAAACTTCCAAAGGTCCGTGTTGAGGACTTCCCAGTGCTGGAGAAGGATGGAGACTTGGACTCTTTCTTGACTGCTTTTGAACGGACTTGCTTGCAGCACCATCTGGACAAGGACCAGTGGGCCAAATACCTGACCCCCCGTTTAAGGGGTAAGGCCCTGGATATCCTTGGGGACTTGCCTGCTGAGGCAGATCAGGGCTACGACACCATCAAGCGGGCCCTGATCCAACAGTACAACCTCACTCCAGAGTCCTACCGCAAGAAGTTCCGGAGCCTACAGAAGGGACCAAAGGACTCCTGGGCTGACCACCGGCGGGCACTTGCCCGAGCTGCCGACCACTGGACCCAAGGCCTGCAGCTTTCCACCGGACCGGAGATCCTGGACTTGTTCATCACGGAGCAACTCTTGTGGAACTGCCCTGAGGATCTCCGCCAGTTCATCCGAGACCAGAAGCCAAAGGGGTCCACGGCTACAGCTGCCCTTGCCGATGACTACACCAACAACCGGGCCCCTGAGGCCAGGAGAGCGGCCACCAGCAGCACCTGGAGAGGGGGTAAGATGAATTCTGCGACTGCCCCACCTGCCCCTAGACTGCAGGGGGTGTCCCCCTCAACTCCCCTCTCCAGGCCCGTGGCGGAACCAAGACGGTGCCACCAGTGCAACCTACCTGGACACTTCAAGGCCATGTGCCCTCAGCGTCCCAAGGCCCCGGCTCCGTCCCCGTCCCAAGGGCCGCCCAAGGTGTATTGTGTGGGTGGGGGTGGTGGTAGGTCCCTGGACAGCTTCCAACCTGTCACCGTCGGCCGGTCTGTGACCATAGGACTGCGAGACAGCGCCTCGGAGGTGACTCTGGTGCGGCCTGAGATGGTGTCCCCCCAAGACTTGATCCCTGGAAAAACCCTCGCTGTCTCCGGGATTGGAGGCATTGACCCGGCGCTGCCTGTTGCTGACATTTATGTGGACTGGGGCGCAGGGCGAGGGGTGAGGGAGGTGGGGGTAACTGATCGGATCCCTGCAAACGTGCTACTTGGGACAGATTTGGGGCAGATAACCTCCCAGTTTGGGCCCCAACCAAGGGCTGAACCTTCAGCCAGTACTGACATGCCTCCGGACAATGTTAATGTGTTATCTATGAATGATGTAAGGGAGGAGGGAGTGAACTCTGATATTTCTGCTTGCATAGACACCATAGACACACACTCAGCTGCAGCTGTGACAGGGGAGGGGGTCAGAGAAAGGTGTGACCATGCCTCTACAAGTAACCAGCCTGTGAGCTGGGATCTGTTGCCCTCTGCAGGGATAAGCAGAGAGCAGGGTGCTGCAGGGGGAGGACCAGTGTGTGGGGTGGGGGCTACCACAGCAAATGTGGGGTCCCCAGAGATTTCACAGCGGGGTTCTGTTGCTGCAGAGGGGGAACAGGCAGGTGAGATTGGGGCCGGTCCAGGAGCGGAAGTGCTCCCAGGTAAGATCTCGGTGCAGGGTTCCCCCACAACCGGGGTGTCAGGAAGCCAGGTAGGTCTGCCTGAACCGGCGACTTGGTCAGGAACGGAGGAGGAGCAGGCACGACCCACGGTCGCAGCGGCTGTGGCCGCTGTCACCCGCAGTGGGAGTGCTGGAAGCCAAGGGGCCTCCCGGAGGTCCGATAGCTCTTCCCCTTCTGACCAAGTGGCAGCCGAGTCAGGTGGAGGCCAGGACACAGGTCCCGGGGTACTGACCGAAGATGTGACAGTCTCGTCGATTCTGGCCACATCTGGTCAGGGGTTTCAGGCAGCGTTAGAAGCTGACGACAGCCTGAAAGCTCTAAAGGAGCAGGCGGCACAGCCTCCCTCGGACTCGGACCCGGAGCGAGTGGTCTGGGACCAAGGACGGCTGTACCGGGCCACGGTCCAGCAGGGTTCACCGGAGGCGTGGCCCAGGGACCGACAGTTGGTGGTACCCTATCCGTTCCGGACGGAGTTGTTGCGGATCGCACATGAGATTCCGATGGCCGGACACCTAGGGATCGCTAAGACCAAGGCCAGGTTAAACCAGCATTTCTACTGGCCAAAAATGGGGGCCGATGTGGCTGCCTACTGCCGTTCGTGTGAAACCTGTCAGAGAGTGGGGAAGGCGGGGCCACACCCCAAAGCCCCACTAGTATCTCTGCCAATCATCGATGAGCCTTTCAGGAGGGTGGCTGTGGATCTGGTCGGCCCGCTGGCCATCCCCAGCAGCTCCGGGAAACGCTTCATACTGACGGTAGTTGACTATGCCACCCGGTACCCAGAAGCAGTGGCCTTGTCGTCCATTCGGGCTGACAAGGTGGCCACCGCATTGCTGGAGATTTTCTCCCGAGTGGGTTTTCCCCAGGAAATGCTCACCGACCGGGGGACCCAATTCATGTCCCAGCTGATGGAGACCCTCTGTAAGCAAGTCCAGGTGCGACATCTGGTGGCCAGCCCGTACCATCCACAGACTAATGGCCTGTGCGAGCGGTTCAATGGCACCTTAAAGCAGATGCTTAAGATGTTGGTCGACTCCCATGGGCGTGACTGGGAGCGGTATCTCCCACACCTGTTATTTGCTTACCGGGAGGTTCCACAGGCCTCAACAGGATTCTCACCGTTTGAGCTCCTGTACGGGCGACGTGTGCGGGGCCCCCTGGCTCTGGTGAAAGAGGCTTGGGAAGGGGATTTGGCCACCCCTGGAGTGTCGGTCATCGAGTATGTCATGCGCTTCCGGGACAAAATGCAGGCCTTGACGCAACTGGTACACGACAATATGGCTCAAGCCCAGGCCGATCAGAAGCGTTGGTACGACCAGAACGCTTGTGAGAGGACCTACCAAGTGGGTCAAAAGGTGTGGGTACTGGTCCCCGTACCACAGGACAAGCTTCAGGCAGCCTGGGAAGGCCCATACCTCGTGTACCAGCAGCTCAACCCTGTAACGTACCTGGTCACCCTGGACCCCGCCCGTGGAAGGCGAAAGCCCTTCCATGTGAACATGATGAAGGCACATCATGAGCGGGAGGCATGTGCGCTCCCCGTGTGCAACCTGCCCGAGGAGGGAGAAGCGGAAACCCTCTTGGATATGCTAGCCCAGGTTAGGGCAGGCGGATCCATTGAGGATGTGGAGGTTGGCCACCAGCTCTTGGAGGACCAACGGTCCCAGCTGTGGGCCACCCTCCTCCCCTTCCGGGGGTTGTTTACCAACCAGCCCGGAAGGACTGACTTGGCTGTCCATCACGTGGACACTGGGGATCATCCCCCGATCCGGCGTTCAGCATATCGGGTCTCCCTGGAGGTGCAGCAACACATGCGCCAGGAGATTGACGAGATGCTGGAGCTGGGGGTGATCCAGGCATCCAACAGCGCTTGGGCCTCGCCTGTAGTCCTCGTCCCTAAGAAGGACCGAACCACTCGGTTCTGCGTGGACTACAGGGGGCTCAATGCTGTCACGGTCGCCGATGCGTACCCAATGCCACGCATCGATGACCTGCTCGATCAGTTGGCCGGGGCTCAGTACCTGACCATCATGGACCTGAGCCGGGGATATTGGCAGATCCCCCTGACTCGCAAGGCCAGGGAACGCTCTGCCTTTATTACCCCATTTGGACTGTACGAGTCCACGGTGATGCCATTCGGGATGAGGAATGCCCCTGCCACTTTCCAGCGGATGGTCAACACCCTGCTCAAGGGACTTGAAGGGTACGCGGCCGCGTACCTGGATGACATTGCCGTCTTCAGTCCCACCTGGGAGGACCACCTAGAGCATCTAGCACAGGTGCTCAGGCGGATCCACCGGGCAGGTTTGACCATCAAGCCGGGAAAGTGTCAGCTGGCCATGAGCGAGGTCCAGTACCTCGGTCACCGGGTAGGTGGGGGAACGCTGAAGCCCGAGCCTGAGAAAGTGGAGGCCATCGCATCCTGGCCCACCCCCAGGACCAAGAAGCAGGTGATGTCCTTCTTGGGGACCGCTGGGTACTATAGGAGGTTTGTTCCATGCTATAGTAGCCTGGCAAAGCCCTTGACGGACCTCACCAAGAAGAAGCTGCCCTCTGCAGTCGATTGGACAGTGGACTGCGAGACAGCCTTCCGGGCCCTAAAGGACGCCCTGTCCAGCCCGCCCGTGCTACAGGCAGCCGACTTCACGCGGCCGTTTGTAGTACAGACCGACGCCAGTGACTTCGGCCTCGGTGCGGTGCTCAGCCAGGTGGACTCTGCGAGCCAAGAGCACCCAGTCTTGTACCTGAGCAGGAAGCTGTTACCAAGAGAAGTGGCCTATTCTACAATGGAGAAGGAGTGCCTGGCCATAGTGTGGGCCCTGCAGCGTCTGCAACCCTATCTATACGGGCGCCACTTCATCGTGGAGACGGACCACAATCCCCTCAGCTGGTTGCACACCGTCTCTGGGACGAATGGGCGATTGTTGCGATGGAGCCTTGCGCTCCAGCAATACGACTTCACCATTCGCCACAAAAGGGGCCGTGACCACGGTAACGCAGACGGGCTGTCCCGACAAGGAGAGGTCGCGGACGGGCGCACGGGGGAACACCGGAGTGTGCTGCCCCCTAGCGCCCTCAAAAGGGGGGAGGTGTGAGGTAAATCCTGGGATATGAAGAGGAATTATGACTAGAAGTCATAATTGCTCTCATCACTCCCTGGCAGTGCCCCCCCTCCCTTCTTGTTCTCAAATGTCCAGCATCTGTGAAGGTGTCACATCCCACTTACACCTCCAACAGCCATCTCCTCTGATATGGAGATGAGATGATGTGAGGACAATGGACCCAGGATGACTCCCTGCCGTCACCCTGTAACAAGAGTTGTATCTCATTAGCAAGGCTTGGAAGTAGCCAGACAGAACGACTCCAGTAAAAAATGGTTCATATCTCGCAAGCCATATCTCCGATAAATATGGCAACCATAAAAATGGTGTTTGCGCAGGCGGACGATGCTGGCACACCTTTTTTATGGAAGGGGGAGCTTGGGAAATACCCCAGGCGTGATATCAGCCATATGGGAACTCGTAGACAGGTCATGAGTCCCCTCGTTCTGTAGCTAAATTCATAACTGTCACAATGAGAGCATTGGCGTCCGCCTACGACGCTCCCAGGCAAAGTTATGGCCAATATCCCCTTTGCTGGATAATTCTGATCCATGCAGGGGGAGTGGCAGTGCTTCCCTGTGAGGTCACTAAGGTAGGAGGGGACCTGGATCTGCCCAGGTTGATAACCCTACTTCGGCCATTTTCCAGTGTTCTTCTGCTCGGGGGCCTGGTTGGGAAAGACCTGTGAGGGAGTTCCTGGAAACCTGGTCTACAGCGCCCCCCTGTGGCCAGATGCAACAAGGTAACTGCTGGAACTGTGTATGCCTGTTTGTAACCCATGCTTTGATTGTAACTGTACTCTGACATAACTGTATATTCTGTAGATTCCCTATTGTATATATTGTAGTTCTAGTGTGCTTTAGGCTGATTAAATTATATAATTAATCTTGGGCTGTTCTGTTATCTCGATCTTGAATCCCACGTCTGTGTGTTCGGCTAATAGTTACCGTAAATCGGTTGGTGGCAGCGAATTGTGCCAAGGATTATTGTGGGGAGGCCAGTGAGATTCGGGGAGATTTTATATATTCCGCCCGCGGAGGTCGGGGGAATATATACCCTACTCTCACCGGGGACCCTTCAATAATCGGCATAAGTAGGATAGCGGCCTCCTTGCTTATGGTCGGGCAATTCCATAATTGGCCTGACTATAAGAGGGGCGCTAGAGAGCGCGTCACGTGCTCTGTCTGTCGGTCGGGAGGTATAAAGGAGGGGTGACCCCCCACTTGTTACCCCCCGATTGTGACGTACTGGTAGCCAGCGCGGGGGATTTCTGAGTGACCCCCCCGGTGGTTTGTGACACCTTCCATTCCTTGTAGTAGTCTAGTTGCCCGCCTTTGAACTGACTCTAACTTCTGAATGTCCTCTTTAAAATGTGGAGCCCAAAACTGGATCCCATATTCCAGATGTGGCCTTACAAGTGATTTATAAGGGGCTAACAATACACTGGGATCACAGGATCTTATCTCTTTTTATACACCCTAAAATCTTGTTTGCTTTAGCAGCTGCTGCTTGACATTGAGTGCTGCTGCTCAGCTTATTTATATTTATTCATTTATATAGCGCTATTAATTCCACAGTGCTTTACATACATTGGCAACACTGTCCTCATTGGGGCTCAAAATCTTCTGGAGTCCCTATCAGTATGTCTTTGGAGTGTGGGAGGAAACCAGAGAACCCAGAGGAAACCCACGCAAACACGGGGAGAACATACAAATTTCTTGCAGATGTTGTCCTTAGTGGGATTTGATAATAAAAAAGAAAAGGCTAGGCACTGCAAGCTCAGGTGTGTACTCACGAGTCTGTAGTTTTTCTTTGGATCACAGATCTCCAGCCGATCCCTGTGGTGCTCTGCCGAGGTATAGGAATCCAATATGAGCTTCAAATGAGAAGGAATGGCGGCAACTCACTGGTGAATATTAACGGCAATTTTTATTGCACAATCTGCGGCATTGTTACAATGTAACCAGGGAGGGGGGAGTGCAGGGGCACCGGACGACGCCCCTGCACTCCCCCCTCCCTGGTTACATTGTAACAATGCCGCAGATTGTGCAATAAAAATTGCCGTTAATATTCACCAGTGAGTTGCCGCCATTCCTTCTCATTTGAAGCTCTTAGTGGGATTTGAACCCAGGACTCCAGCGCTGCAAGGCTGCAGTGCTAACCACTGAGCCACCGTAATGAGAATACCCAAGTCCTTCTCCTGTTCTGTAGTCCCGAGCTTACTTCCATTTAATGTATACGCAGTTATAGGATTACTCCATCCTAGGTGCATTACTTTACATTTATCAACATTAAATCTCATTTGCCAAGTATCTGCCCATTCTGACATCTTATCCAGATCATTTTTGTAATATTGTACTATCAAGGTCAGTTTTTAATATCCTACATAGTTTGGTGTCATCAGCAAAGACTGACACTTTACTATCAATCCCATCCACAAGGTAATTAATAGAGATTAAAAAGAATTGGTCCTAGCACAGATCCCTGCGGCACCCCACTGCTGACTATAGCCCATTTAGAGAATGTACCATTTATGACTACTCTTTGTTTCCTATCTTTTAGCCAATTCCTTACCCAGTTGCATATAGTTTGCCCTAGTCCTTGCTTCTGGAGCTTTAGTATAAGGCTATTATGTGGTACAGTATCAAATGCCTTTGCAAAGTCCAAATAAATCATATAAGCTGCATTACCAATATCCAGGTTTGCACTTACCCCCTCATAGAACCCCAACAGGTTGGTTAGACACGACTTATCTTTCATGAATCCATGCTGTCAGTTATTATATTATTTTCTGCAATATATTTTTGCATGTCATCCCTTAAAATGCCCTAAAAAAATTTGCATACTACTGATGTCAGGCTTACTGGACGGTAGTTGCCTGGATCTACCCTTTTACCTTTCTTAAATATCGGGACCACATCAGCAATCCTAAAATCCTGAGGCACCAACCCTGTTACAAGCGAGCCTAAACAGATGAGATACAGTGGTCTATCGATTGCTGAGCTCAATTCCCTCAATATTCGTGGATGAATGCCATCTGGCCCTGGGGATTTGTCAATGTTTAATTTACTCAGACGCAGGCGTACTTCTTGTGTTAAATTAATTATATCGGGTGGTGAACTTTGATTTTTTTCACTTGTTGAGTGATCCCTGGAACAGTCTGCTCCTTGGTGAACACTGATGAGAAGTGCCTGTTTAATATCTCAGTCTTTTGTTTGTCCTCTTTAACTAACTTATTATATTTTAAAGGGGCAGATACTATCCTTTGTTTTCCTTTTGGCATTAATGTATTTATAAAAGATTTTGGGATTTATTTTAATGTCCTTGGCGATTTTTGTTTCAATAGTTAATTTTGCTTGCTTGATTTTTTTTTTTACATTTCCTATTGATATCTTTATACTTCTGAAATGCAATTTTTTATTCTCAGCCTTTAAGATTTTAAACGCCCTTTGTTTTTGTTTTATTATACTTTGTACAGTCTTATTTATCCATAGTGGTTTCTTTTTATTCCTGGATATTTTATTACCAGAGGGTATAAGCTTTTTACAGGACTCTAGCAGTATATCCTTAAACTTACCCCATTTATGTTCGGTATCCCCAGTTACCATGACTTTGTCCCAATCTACACATTTAAGCTCTTCCCTTAATTTGTTTAAATCAGCTTTCCTAAAATTCCAGGTTTTAGCATTTCCCCTTTGAAATGTTCTATTGAATATTACTTTGACGCTTAAGATATTATGATCGCTGGTGCCAAAGTGCTCCCGGACCTGTAGATCTGAAATTATATCCGGTCTATTTGACAGGACCAGATCTAGCAAATTATCTCCCTTTGTCGGTTCATCTACCATCTGAGAGAGGAAATTGTCTTGAATAGTAGATAAGAACTTACAGATTTTAGCACAACCAGAAGATTCTATGTCCCACTGCATGTCTAGATAGTTGAAATCCCCCATAATAAGAACCCGATTATTATTATTATTAGCTGCCTTTTCAATTTGTTCCAGAATTTCACCCTCTATTTGTTCAGGTATGTTAGGAGGCTTATAGCAAACGCCAATTAGAATTTTTCCATTATTCCCCTCCCCCATGTACACTTACCCATACTGACTCTACATTGTTGCAGTTCCCCCCAATGTTATCATTCAACACAGGTTTTAGGTTAGATTTGATAAATATACACACCCCACCACCTTTTTTGTCTGTCCTGTCCTTCCTAAATGTAATATAACCCTGTCACAAACCACCGGGGGGGGTCACTCAGAAATCCCCCGCGCTGGCTACCAGTACGTCACAATCGGGGGGTAACAAGTGGGGGTCACCCCTCCTTTATACCTCCCGACCGACAGACAGAGCACGTGACGCGCTCTCTAGCGCCCCTCTTATAGTCAGGCCAATTATGGAATTGCCCGACCATAAGCAAGGAGGCCGCTATACTACTTATGCCGATTATTGAAGGGTCCCCGGTGAGAGTAAGGTATATATTCCCCCGACCTCCGCGGGCGGAATATATAAAATCTCCCCGAATCTCACTGGCCTCCCCACAATAATCCTGGGCACAATTCGCTGCCACCAACCGATTTACGGTAACTATTAGCCGAACACACAGACGTGGGATTCAAGATCGAGATAACAGAACAGCCCAAGATTAATTATATAATTTAATCAGCCTAAAGCACACTAGAAACTACAATATATACAATAGGGAATCTACAGAATATACATATGTCAGAGTACAGTTACAATCAAAGCATGGGTTACAAACAGGCATACACAGTTCCAGCAGTTACCTTGTTGCGTCTGGCCACAGGGGGGCGCTGTACCCAGGTTTCTAGGATCCTTCCCACAGATGTTTCCTACACGTGCCCCCAGCGAAAAGAACACTGGAAAATGGCCGAAGTAGGGTTATCAACCTGGGCAAATCCAGGTCCCCTCCTACCTTAGTGACCTCAGAGGGAGCACTGCTCCACCCCTGGCTTGAGTTATGGACAATCCACAACATGGAATATGGGCCATAACTTTGCCTGGGAGCGTCGTAGGCGGACGCCAATGCTCTCATTGTGACAGTTATGAATTTAGCTACAGAACGAGGGGACTCATGACCTGCCTGCCAGTTCCCCATTGGCTGATATCACGCCTGGGGCATTTCCCAATGTCCTGCTCCCATAAAAAGGGTGTGCCGGCATCGTCCGCATGCGGAGACACCATTTTTATGGTTGCCGTATTTATCGGAAATATGGCTTGCGAGATATGAACCATTTTTTTACTGGAGTCGTTCTGTCTAGCTAGTTCCATAGCCTTGCTAATGAGATACAACTCTTGTTACAGGGTGACGGCAGGGAGTCATCCTGTGTCCATTGTTCCCACATCATCTCATCTCCATATCACAGGAGATGGCCATGGGATTTGTTGCTAAACCAGTTGTGTGAAGGAAAGGGGGGGTGACACCAGGAGAGGGCTTCCTGACATACTTGAATATCATGATTTATCGTCATATCTCCGGATTTACCTCACAAACCCTGTATGTTTGTCACCCAGTCATGGCTTTCATCCAGCCAGGTTTCCGTAATGCCCACCACATCATAATCCATGGTTGACATAAGAGTCTCCAATTCATTTATTTTGTTTGCAAGACTTCTTGCATTTGCCAGTAGACATTTAAATACTCTTAACACCTTTATTACTCCTAGCCTCCCTACGTTCCATGCATGTCCCATCTCCCCCCTATTCCTTCATTGACCCCTACCGTCTCACTGTCTCTATCTGCTCTATCCCCTTATTTGCTCCACTACCCTCCCTCCCCCCAGATCCTAGTTTAAAAGCTCCTCCATCAGTCTGACCATTTTCTACCCCAGCACAGCTGCATCCTCTCCATTGAGGTGCAGCCTATCCCTACCATAGAGCCTGTAGCCGACTGAGAAGTCGGCCCAGTTCTCCATGAACCCGAACCCTTCCTTCCTGCACCAATTTCTAAGCCACGTATTTATCTCCCTAAGCTCCCGGTGTCTTTCTAGTCATGCTCGTGGCACCGGTAGTATTTCTGAAAACACCACCTTGGAGGTCCTGGACTTCACCTTCTCTCCTAGTTCCCTGTAATCATTTTTAAGAACCTTCCACCTGCCTCTAACTTTGTCACTAGTACCAATGTGCACCATGACCACTGAGTTTTCCCCAGCCCCACCCAGCAATCTGTCTATCCGATCCACAATATGCCGAACCCGAGCACCCGGCAGACAACACACTTTTCGGCATTCAAGGTCTCGGCGACAGATGACCCTGTCTGTCCGCCTAATTATAGAGTCCCCTACCACCAACATCTGTCTGGGCTTTGCTGCACTCCTATTTCCCTCCTTCCTACAGCAGTCGTTTTCCTGGTTGCTAGGAGCAACATCCTGCTGTAGTGACCCTGTGTATAGAAAAAAAGAAATAGAATCACTAAAAATGTAATTGGGTCCTGCAAAGAATGCGGCCCCTCTCAATTTCTTTTTTTCTATGTGCGGCCCATACACCCAGCTGGAGACCCCTGATCTAAAAAGACACATATGCATGTTTATCTCACTATCTTAAAAGAAATCAGAATAAACCTTTTCTGTTTTAGGTCAACTAGGACTGGTATGGACATGATTATATGAAGATATCCAAAAAGAACAGTAATCAAAATGGCACTTGCACGGTGTACCGTACCGATGCCTGCACTCAGACATTATAAGACATTCTGGGACTTTCCTGTGATTTAAACATGATCAGTGTCATGATCCAGGCCGGTTTCCCCTGCTGTGGCCTCACCCAGATTCGGCGTGGTTATTTCAGGGGTTAACTTCCCCTGCTTAGTTCCGGATCCCGGGATGCTATATCTTGGCACTGCACCTCCGGTTCAGCCAGGGGTGTGGAGTCGGACTCGGAGCCGTGGAGTCGGAGCTCATTTTGGTGGAGTCGGAGTCGGTATAAAATGCACCGACTCCGAAAATATATAATAAATTGGGGACAGTAGTGCAATGCAGAATGTGCTGAATATTTTTTCATAGGAATTTGGGAAAGTTATGAAATGTCCTATAAATGGCTGTTCTATTCCTGATCTAAGGCTACATTCACACACAGCGTTTTTGCTGCGTTTTTTGAGGATACGTTTGTCAGCTGCAAAAGCAGATCAGCTTTTTAAAAAAACGCATCACCTGAAACCGGTGATTCATCCATTGAGCTCATAAATAATGCTTTCAATAGCAAAAGCAGATTAGAAAAACACCACACAAACTGACATGCTCATTCTTTGTGAGGATCCTCACAAAACAATGTGTCTGAATGTCATATCTTGAAACCCACTGCCTTTGCTGGGATGCCAGAGTCACTGCATTTCACTGAATTATTTTGCCATCAATGTTCGATATTTTTCTGACAAGCAAGAAATTGTTAGCAAGACACTGGCAGTAAAAGATACTAAATCTCATCACAGCAGCCAGTTTCTCCAGGCCTTAGTGGAAAAGGTTCTGCAAGATTAGAAACTCAAAAAAGAACAGGTTCTTGCTATTGTAAAGGACAATGCTTCAAGCTTGATAAGTACAATTAAACTGATGAATGAGAGTAATGAACAACAGCTAGAAGAACATTTAGGATTCAGTATGTGTGAGATGGAGCCACAGCGCTGTTCATGTAACTGAGGAACAAACAGATATTACAACAGAAGAACAGCAAAATGATACTTTAGGATTAGATGATCTTGTTGAAGCTGCTTCAAAACATTTTCATATTCATCACATACGCTGTGTTGTGCACACGCTGCAGCTGGCAATAAGAGAGTCTGCAAGAGGGACCCCGGTTTCACACGTCCGGCTTTTCGCCAGTTTGGCGGATGCGACGCACTCCAGTACAGTGTATACAGTACAGTGGCAGCACGACAAATGCTGGTCACATGCTGTCATGTGACCGGAGCATGTGATCCGGAAGTTGCGGCGCTGCCACTGTACTGTATCGTACTGTACTGGCATGCGCCGCATCCGCCAAACCGGCGAAAAGCCGGATGTGTGAAACTGGGAGGACATGCTGGAAATCTAATTGGAAAAGTGAGGAAGTTGGTTATTGCCACTAGAACCCCTAAAATTGATTCCATCTTGAAGAGACGTGCTGGGAAAGGGGCAATTGTTTATCAAGCCACTCGGTGAGGCAGCACTTATTTAATGACTAAGCGATTGCTTGAACTAAAATCGTTTCTTATAGATATGGTGAACCCTCAAGTAACATTAAATGAAGGTCAATGGACACAGGTGGCTGAATTGAAGGAATTGCTTAATCACCCATTTACCGTGACTAAAAAATTACAAGCTGAGGATTTAACTCCTGGCATTTTCATAAGGGAGTGGAAGAACTTGCTATTTTGCCTGTCCCAAAGAGGAGGTTTAATCGCAGATGGCATTTCTACTTCAATGAAACGGAGAGAGACACAGTTATTAGAAAATAAAATTCTTCTGGCAGCTGTTTATGTATGTGGACCCAAGTCATCGTATACTGCTTGATGATCAACAACTTACTAAAGGAAAAGAAGCTTTGAGTGAGGTAGCAGTTAGGATGAGCGGCTACAGGACTGCCAGGCGCAAGAGGACTTGGGGCCTGACAGTGCTACTGCTGCCATATCTTCATCCTCATCAGATGAGGAGTTTAACTTTGCCAAGTATTTGGATGACATGGAGCAGGCAAAGCATTGCCGCAAGGAACAAGATTTCACTCCGTCTCCTATAGCAGCAGATTGACCAGATTTCAGCAAAAGTTTTCACTTGCTCTCAAAGAAATAGAAAAATTCAACCGTTCATCAAAACTGACTGTTCATGAGGCAATTCCTTTATACCCGAAACTTGTTAGAGATGTTGCCCATGTGGTTACGGCTTTGCCTACAACCCAAGTTACCGTAGAGAGGTTGTTCTCTAGCCTTAAAATTATTAGGTCAGATTTGAGGTCATCTGCGAAGGAGGATCTAATGGAGGCAATTCTATTTCTTACAACAAATTCATAGACTGCACAAATGTTATTTAGTATGTTTTTGTTGAAAACAGTTTTTTGCCACTTACATAGTGTATTACATAGTGTTATATATAACACTATGTAAGTGGCAAAAAAACAGTTATCAACAAAAACATACTAAATAATAACATTTAGTATAATGCTTATAATTAAGTGAAAAATGTATTTTAGTACAATGTGAACATTAGACATTTAATCACTTTTATGATACAATAATCAAGATATTTAGATAGAACATAAATATATATCTATTGGAATACAACTTTAGAACACAAAAAAACGAATAAATTGTAAATATGGAATACAACATTATATATATATATATATATATATATATATATATTACACACACGATATATATGTAATCTACTGTATATTACATAGTGTATTACATATTGTAACGTTGCGCCCTGCAACGTGGGGGTTTCACTCGCTTGCAGCGGTGTGAGGTAGCTTCAGCAACACACGTACACAGTCTCTTCATAGAAATTCTGGCAGTTAATTAAAAACACTCAGCATAAACTGCCCTCAAACATAAACAATAAGTCCATAATGGAAGTTTAGCAACTTCCCCACTCTCTGGCTCCTGCCAGCGTACAACTCTAGCCAAGGTTCCTTCCAGCACCCAGGGCCCTCTGCAGACCCCTGTCTGTCTCTCCTCCAGGAGAGATTCGGCCCTACAGCCCCGGCCTGGCTGCACTCACCTCAGACTCAATATCAGAGCCTGGTGTTCAGCCTCCATGCAGGCTGATACACCCAAAGCTCCCGGCTCTGCTCTCACTTGTTTCCAGTCCACACACTGGACATCTAGAGCCAGTCTCTATCTAGACTGCCCTAGACACACTTCATGCAGAACTCTCGGCTCTGCTCTCACTCACTCTCTCCCAGCATACACGCTGGAAGTCTAGAGCTAGTCTCTAACTAGACTGCCCTAGACACACTCCACCCAGGTTCAGAGACAGGATTGCTTTAACCCCTGGAGCCACACCCACAGGTGATAAGGAGTGTGTAATCAGCATCACACACCCTTCCATGGCTCTGCATGCAATGCAATCCTGTGGAACCACAGGTCCCAGCCAGCTTCACATTACAGAGCACCCACGCTTCTGCAAAACATACCGGCCCTTTGTAATACAGCCGGTTGATACCTCACATACCCTCCCCCTCTGTTCAAACCCGTAGGGGAGAACACTTGCCAATGACCTGGGGCCGCGAGACAGGGCATCCCCGCTGCCATGCCCCACCAGTCGAGAGGGCCGTCCAAGAGCAGTAGTCCCTGAGACATCGCCCAACACTGTCACCAAACTCTGTCTTGTCAACCTAGGGTTAAAGGACGTCCCATTTCCAGACCGTTCTCTCCCTGACCCCCTCCCAGGGTCACCGCAGTAGAGAGACACGTCTCCAGTCAAACCTACAGTCTTGTCCGAACCTAGGCTTTCTCGAGTACCCCCAAGGCTACTGTCGGGAACTCTAAGCTCATAGCGGCCACTATCTACAGTACATTGTAGGTTACCTCTCTGTCGGCGATTCCTTTTATCGTGCGTCTGAACTACTGGACCGACACGCCATCTTCCACTTCTTTCCACTGAACAACGGGTGGAAGACGGCTGCTGTCCCCCACACAGTTGGCGAAGCTGCTCCTTAATTTTCAGGTTGTCTTGCCACAACCGCTCCATGTCACGTACATGGTGTACCTGATATTCAATAAGGCTTCGAATGTTTCCAAGACTCTCTACAGTCCCGACACAGACGAACGGAACCATACCAGCTTCCCTGGGTATCTTGCACTCATTAGCAGCAGGGATTCTTAATCTCACCAATCCCGACTTATTCACCATGTCTTGCATGACTCGTCCGGTTTTTCCAATGACTCTCCCCACCAGAGCCCGGGGTACTTGGACAATATTTTCCGCCAGACTCTGCGCTTTCCTTTTATACTCTAGCTGTCTAGTGGCTTCTTCCTTTTGCAGTTGGACCTGCCACTTCATACGAACACATCTGAAGTGCATGTCCTTTAGAATAGCCACCCGCTGGCCAGTAATTTCACTGGTGGACAATATCACTAACTGTTCAGCCCCTGGGGTACAGTAGACCTCACACGCTTTCACAGCTCTCTTAAATTCGTCATGCATGCACTCGGTGGCACACGCTTCTCTTAAGTCCTCAGGTATATCCACCATGCACTTGACTACAGAAGTCTCATTCATCCCTGCCACATGCTTGTCAAGTTTAGCTTCCAAAGTCGGCTCTCTTTGGGCCTCCCCAGCTTCAACAAGTTTGGTCAGGATTGACACTCGCTGCTCCATCTGCTCCAAGGCTCCCTGGGACTTGGACTGGTACTCTGCCAAGCGACTTCGGAGCTATGCCACTTCTTTCTCCAGCTCCCTTACTCGACTCTCAGTAGCCGGCCTAAGAAGTATCTCTTGTTGCAGATGGTCTTTGCTCATCCTCTTGAATGAGTCTTCACTTGCGGACCTCTCTGGTCTACGACACACTATTTCTGAGGCTTCTTCCAACTCAGCTTCAGAACATTTGGGTTTCTTACTCTTCTTACCCATGACCGTCTCTATATCCTCCATCATGGTTTTAGCAAGCAGGTCAGGCAGGCTCCCAGTCCTGGATGAGACCTTTGCTCCAGACTTCACCTCCTCAGAGGCTCTCTTCACTTCAGCGCCAGCTGTTTCTTGGGTCTTCACTGCATTATCTTCACCTTCCTCTGGGGTCTCTGCAGTGTCACCCTCAGCCTGGGTGTCACACCCTTCAACATGGCACTCTGTTCCTTTTAGAGTTTTGGGGCTAAATTCGCTGTCATCTACCCCAGCACTTGGTAGTTCACCAGTCTGCTCACCACGACTGTTCGGGATTATTCCTTCCCCCACACTCTCTAGGATTCCATTTCCTATACCACTCTCGCCTGACAGACTATCAACTTCACACTTTGAAATCATAGAGACCACCACCATTACGTCCTTGGTTTGCTCCTTTTCCGCACTTGGAGCGCGCTGATATCTGTCGTCACAATGTGTCAGTTCAATCTCTGATTCCTCAGTCTTTTGTAGGATATCACCGTCTGACTCTACCGTAGCAGGTGTTATTAGCACCATGTCTTCATTAACCAGGCATGTCACTTTCTCTGCACCCTCAGACGGCATACACTGTGCCCCCTCTCGGCGCTTATTACGTCTTCGGGAGGAAGTTTTGCCCTTCTCGCCCATCTGTACCACACTGTACTCGTTTGTCACCTTACTAGAGTCAGTGTCTTTACTGGAGTCATCATCAC
This sequence comes from Anomaloglossus baeobatrachus, assembly GCF_048569485.1. Taxonomy (NCBI): domain Eukaryota; kingdom Metazoa; phylum Chordata; class Amphibia; order Anura; family Aromobatidae; genus Anomaloglossus; species Anomaloglossus baeobatrachus. Next base: position 475,972,669 of record NC_134353.1, read on the forward strand.
TCCCCCTGGTATCCTGGACTATCATGTCCCCACTTAACCAGATATCTGCCTCCCTTTCTGGAGCTACCCCGTTTTTAACGGTCACACTATCAGTTATTCCCTTAGTCCTTATGTCACTAAGTTGGGTCCGTCCATCATTTTCTTTGGTCACCCCTAACTTAGGACAGTCAATTTTAGGAGGTGCTATCTCCTCCTTACCACACATAACTGCACAACAAGGACCCCTTTTCACCTCCCAATGTGGTGGGGTTTCCTTTGGGCTGTTCCGGCTCTTACACAAGCAACCGTATACGTCCCCCTGCTTCCACAAGTGCACAAATAATTTAGAGTCCCAACCTATAATAATTGGGTGCAGTAAATCTGAGACTACTCCAACATCATGAGAACCACTGTCCCAGGCTGTCTTAATGACCACGCTGGAGACCGGGTATTCTGTCTCATTACTGTGGGTGCAGCCGACGTGGATCTGCCTTCCAGGAATCAAGTGGACATCAGAAGTGGCCCTCACCAGGGTCACTAAGCTCCTTGAGTCTACGACTCCTGTTACAGATTCCCCATCCACTTCCACGGAACACAGACGTGGCTTCTCGTCGGATGGGTGGTCTATATTGCAAACAGGACACTTGTGGCATGAACACTGTTGTCCCTGGCTACAGTCCATCTTCGCCACTTCACCCTTGGATTTGGGATGCTCCGCACCCTTTTGGGGGACCACCGCTTTCTGGGACTCCATCCCCTTATGGGCAACCACCCCTTTATGGGACTCCACCCCCTTATGGGCAACCACCCCTTTATGGGACTCCACCCCCTTATGGGCAACCACCCCTTTATGGGACTCCACCCCCTTATGGGCAACTATTCCCTTCTGGGACTCCGCCCCCTTTTGCGGTTTCCATGCAATGTCCTTAGCCCCCAGTTCACACCGTTTGCCCTTGTCTCCCTGGGCACCCAGTGTCCATACTGGCCCCTGAAGGGAACGCTCAAACTGGTCCATGGCTGTGACATCGCTACACACCGACAGCTCCTGCTGTCCCCGGACCAGGAACTGGTACAGCTCCTCCACAATGTCCGCAGGGACCATTCCCTCTTTTTGGCTTTCAGCCCCCACTGCTGTCACTGGACCTCCTGGCACATGCCGTTGGCGCTGCTGGCTCTGCAGCAGCTGGTTCAGGAGCTCCTCCATGCTGCAACGAAAAGAGGAACAGGAGGGGCGCTCCAATGGGTAATACCCGGTGGTCAAAGACAGGGGGGGGTTAGAGAACCACTAACCTTTCCGGGTTGTACCGCCCGTACAACCAGGATCTCCAGCCTGTGGTGTATCACTGCTCACCAAGCAGGGCCTTGCAATTCCGGCTGGCCTAAAACCTCCAGTCGCTGGACTCTCGCCACTGCAGCACGGGTCCCCAACGACCTGCTGATTCACCACCAGGTGCTTGAGAGCGCTGTCCCTGTTCGTGGACCCGCCGATCCACCGCCAGCTGCTTGAGTGCGCAGACAATTTTCGTGGACCCGCCGATCCACCGCAAACCGCTTCAAAAAATTTTCGTGGACCCGCCGATCCATCGCAAGCAGTCCGTATCCACAGGAATATGTCCAGGCCGTTGCCCCTAGCAACCAGGCTGCGTTGCCCCTAGCAACCAGACCGCATGCCCGCATTCGAGACACCATATGTAACATTGCGCCCTGCAACGTGGGGGTTTCACTCGCTTGCAGCGGTGTGAGGTAGCTTCAGCAACACACGTACAGTCTCTTCATAGAAATTCTGGCAGTTAATTAAAAACACTCAGCATAAACTGCCCTCAAACATAAACAATAAGTCCATAATGGAAGTTTAGCAACTTCCCCACTCTCTGGCTCCTGCCAGCGTACAACTCTAGCCAAGGTTCCTTCCAGCACCCAGGGCCCTCTGCAGACCCCTGTCTGTCTCTCCTCCAGGAGAGATTAGGCCCTACAGCCCCGGCCTGGCTGCACTCACCTCAGACTCAATATCAGAGCCTGGTGTTCAGCCTCCATGCAGGCTGATACACCCAAAGCTCCCGGCTCTGCTCTCACTTGTTTCCAGTCCACACACTGGACATCTAGAGCCAGTCTCTATCTAGACTGCCCTAGACACACTTCATGCAGAACTCTCGGCTCTGCTCTCACTCACTCTCTCCCAGCATACACGCTGGAAGTCTAGAGCTAGTCTCTAACTAGACTGCCCTAGACACACTCCACCCAGGTTCAGAGACAGGATTGCTTTAACCCCTGGAGCCACACCCACAGGTGATAAGGAGTGTGTAATCAGCATCACACACCCTTCCATGGCTCTGCATGCAATGCAATCCTGTGGAACCACAGGTCCCAGCCAGCTTCACATTGCAGAGCACCCACGCTTCTGCAAAACATACCGGCCCTTTGTAATACAGCCGGTTGATACCTCACAATATTTACAATTTATTACAGTTTTTTGTGTTCTAAAGTTGTATTCCAATAAATATATTTTATGTTCTATCTAAATATCTTGATTATTGTATCATAAAAATGATTAAATGTCTGATGTTTACATACACATGTTAATGTACTACAATAAATTTTTCACCTAACTATAAGAAATATATGTAGGAGTCGGAGTCGTGGAGTCTGAGTCGGAGCAAGAGAAATTGAGGAGTTGGAGTCAAAGGTTTGGCTTACCGACGCCACAGCCCTGGGTTCAGCGCCAGTGATATTTCTGCCTTGCAGCACGTATTGCTCTGGTGAGTGTTCCCGATCTGTCGTGCCTCCCTGCTACTGTGTCCTGACCTCCTGCTGTGGACTCTGATTATTGACTATTCTGCTGCCCTATAGTGGTTGCTTTCTATACTGCACTCTGAAGCTACATTACCTGTGGCTTCAGAAACTTCAGTAGTGTAGTGAGACATTATCACTGGCCCATACTTTTTCTCCCTCTATGGACCCATTACATACCCTGGCTGATCAGATGTCAAATCTGACCCAGATGATACAGGACTTGTCCATAGAAAATAGGGCCCTGGCCACGTCACATAATTAGCTACAGGGGGAGCTTACAGCTGCTGTTAAGCCTTCCAGGGTTCCATGGTGCAGTCGGCCATTAGACAACCTGAGCCCACCGATATCTCGCTACACGCTCCTGGCAAGGCAAGCTGTATGTGCGCAGACACCTGAACTACCAATCAGTGACTTCCATTGGGGTTTGGGCTAAGTCTGAACCTCTGAAGGTATGGTTCAGCTGTACCTGCCGAACCAAACTCCCACGGGTTCACTCATCTCTAGTCTTAGGCTATGTGCCGGATTTTGCCGCGGATTTATCGCGGAAAAGCCGCAGATTTTCCAGAAATCTGCAGCACAGCTACTCCCCAACCATTTCTATGGCATTTGGGAAATGCTGTGCCCACGCTGCGGATTTTTCCACAGCGGAAATCGTGCGGATTTTCGTGCGGAAAAATCTGCAGCATGTCAATCATTGTTGCGGATTTCTCCGCAGGGTCCAATTTACTTACCTGCCTTGATAGAGACCCGAGTCACTTTCTCCGTCCGGTGTAGCGGCAGCAGCGCGGTGGATCCAGCCAGGTACAGAAAGGAAGAGGTGGGCGGGGCCTACACGAGCTCCGGTCATGTGACAGCCGAAGCTAGTTCAGACCCGCCCACCTCCAGCACAGTGAACCAGACGCTGCCTGACAGTGACCCGGCCGCCGGAAAGCGAGGTGCTGCATGATGGAGGTAAGTATGAGCACCCCGATCACTGCAGCACTTGTTCTGCATTGAGGATGCATTGCCGAAGCCATGGTACTGTATCCTCAATGCAGAATGACCGCACCATACCGCACGACATTCCGCTGTATATCCGCAGCATTGAAACAGAAAGTTCTGTTGCGGATTTCTGGGAGCACCTACGGAATGTCTTGCGGATATATCTGCAGGACAATGTCCCCGTGGGCACATAGCCTTAAGGTCTTGGGGGAACATCATGATTCTATTGTTGCTGGTCACCCTGGGATTAAAGCTACTCTTGATCTCATATTACATCGCTTTTGGTGGCCTAAAATATGGACTAATGTGGTAGCCTATGTGTCTGCCTGGGCCACCAGTGCACACTCTAAAGGCTACTTTACACACTGCGATATCGGTCCCGATATCGCTAGTGTGGGTACCCGCCCCCATCTGTTGCGCGACACGGGCAAATCGCTGCCCGTGCCGCACAACAGCCGTCACACATACTTACCTGTCCGGCGACGTCGCTGTGACGGGCGAACCGCCTCCTTTCTAAGGGGGTGGTCCGTGCGGCGTCACAGCGACGTCACTGAAGCGTCACTGAACCGCCGCCCAATAGCAACGGAGGGGCGGAGATGAGCGGGATGTAACATCCCGCCCACCTCCTTCCTTCTGCATAGCAGCCGGGAGGCAGGTAAGGAGAGCTTCCTCGTTCCTGCGGTGTCACACGCAGCGATGTGTGCTGCCGCAGGAACGAGGAACAACTTCGTTACTGCTGCAGTAACGATTTTTAAGAATGGACCCCCATGTCGCCGATAAGCGATTTTGCACGTTTTTGCAACGATGCAAAATCGCTTATCGGTGTCACACGCAGCAACATCGCTAATGCGGCCGGATGTGCATCACAAATTCCGTGACCCCAACGACTCCGCATTAGCGATGTCGCAGCGTGTAAAGCCCCCTTAAGGCAACTCATTCTCGTCCTTCGGGATGTTTGTAGCTTTTGAATTGTCTCTCCAGTAAAGGAGACAAACTCTAGCGCAGCGCCACCTATTGGAAGTAGCGATCCTAAAAGTCACAAGTGGATTTTTAACAATCCTTTGCAATATGACTCAGGATATATGCCAGATCAGAATCCCAATTTGCAGACACGGTGTTTCGGGGTGCTTGCCCCTCGTCAGTGCAAAGAATGGGGAGTCTGATCTGGCTCATGAGAAAGCTATGTGGGGACCACAGGGGAACACTATTCTGTAGCTTTTGAGTGTTCCAAGTCAACCTTGGACAGACATTTCACCGCAGGACCTCGCAGTCCACTACATTGCGTCCCAGGTTCCTCTGACGGCGGGAAGCAATCTGTATCGCTAAATGTTGTGAGTGTGTATACAATCTGTGCGTGTGCAATTGTGTGCGCGATCTGATGTGTGCGCGATCTGATGGGTGTATGTGAGCGTGTGTGTGATCTGATGTGTGCGCGGTCTGATGGGTGTATGTGAGCGTGTGTGTGATCTGATGTGTGCGCGGTCTGATGGGTGTATGTGAGCGTGTGTGTGATCTGATGTGTGCGCGATCTGATGGGTGTATGTGAGCGTGTGTGTGATCTGATGTGTGCGCGGTCTGATGGGTGTATGTGAGCGTGTGTGTGATCTGATGTGTGCGCGGTCTGATGGGTGTATGTGAAAGCGTGTGTGATCTGATGTGTGCGCGGTCTGATGGGTGTATGTGAGCGTGTGTGTGATCTGATGTGTGCGCGATCTGATGGGTGTATGTGAGCGTGTGTGTGATCTGATGTGTGCGCGATCTGATGGGTGTATGTGAGCGTGTGTGTGATCTGATGTGTGCGCGATCTGATGGGTGTATGTGAGCGTGTGTGTGATCTGATGTGTGCGCGGTCTGATGGGTGTATGTGAGCGTGTGTGTGATCTGATGTGTGCGCGGTCTGATGGGTGTATGTGAGCGTGTGTGTGATCTGATGTGTGCGCGATCTGATGGGTGTATGTGAGCGTGTGTGTGATCTGATGTGTGCGCGGTCTGATGGGTGTATGTGAGCGTGTGTGTGATCTGATGTGTGCGCGGTCTGATGGGTGTATGTGAAAGCGTGTGTGATCTGATGTGTGCGCGGTCTGATGGGTGTATGTGAGCGTGTGTGTGATCTGATGTGTGCGCGATCTGATGGGTGTATGTGAGCGTGTGTGTGATCTGATGTGTGCGCGATCTGATGGGTGTATGTGAGCGTGTGTGTGATCTGATGTGTGCGCGATCTGATGGGTGTATGTGAGCGTGTGTGTGATCTGATGTGTGCGCGGTCTGATGGGTGTATGTGAGCGTGTGTGTGATCTGATGTGTGCGCGGTCTGATGGGTGTATGTGAGCGTGTGTGTGATCTGATGTGTGCGCGATCTGATGGGTGTATGTGAGCGTGTGTGTGATCTGATGTGTGCGCGGTCTGATGGGTGTATGTGAGCGTGTGTGTGATCTGATGTGTGCGCGATCTGATGGGTGTATGTGAGCGTGTGTGTGATCTGATGTGTGCGCGGTCTGATGGGTGTATGTGAGCGTGTGTGTGATCTGATGTGTGCGCGATCTGATGGGTGTATGTGAGCGTGTGTGTGATCTGATGTGTGCGCGGTCTGATGGGTATATGTGAGCGTGTGTGTGATCTGATGTGTGCGCGGTCTGATGGGTGTATGTGAGCGTGTGTGTGATCTGATGTGTGCGCGGTCTGATGGGTGTATGTGAAAGTGTGCGTGCTCTGATGTGTGCGCGGTCTGATGGGTGTATGTGAGCGTGTGTGATCTGATGTGTGCGCGGTCTGATGGGTGTATGTGAGCGTGTGTGTGATCTGATGTGTGCGCGATCTGATGGGTGTATGTGAGCGTGTGTGTGATCTGATGTGTGCGCGATCTGATGGGTGTATGTGAGCGTGTGTGTGATCTGATGTGTGCGCGATCTGATGGGTGTATGTGAGCGTGTGTGTGATCTGATGTGTGCGCGGTCTGATGGGTGTATGTGAGCGTGTGTGTGATCTGATGTGTGCGCGGTCTGATGGGTGTATGTGAGCGTGTGTGTGATCTGATGTGTGCGCGATCTGATGGGTGTATGTGAGCGTGTGTGTGATCTGATGTGTGCGCGGTCTGATGGGTATATGTGAGCGTGTGTGTGATCTGATGTGTGCGCGGTCTGATGGGTGTATGTGAGCGTGTGTGTGATCTGATGTGTGCGCGGTCTGATGGGTGTATGTGAAAGTGTGCGTGCTCTGATGTGTGCGCGGTCTGATGGGTGTATGTGAGCGTGTGTGATCTGATGTGTGCGCGGTCTGATGGGTGTATGTGAGCGTGTGTGTGATCTGATGTGTGCGCGATCTGATGGGTGTATGTGAGCGTGTGTGTGATCTGATGTGTGCGCGATCTGATGGGTGTATGTGAGCGTGTGTGTGATCTGATGTGTGCGCGGTCTGATGGGTGTATGTGAGCGTGTGTGTGATCTGATGTGTGCGCGATCTGATGGGTGTATGTGAGCGTGTGTGTGATCTGATGTGTGCGCGGTCTGATGGGTGTATGTGAGCGTGTGTGTGATCTGATGTGTGCGCGGTCTGATGGGTGTATGTGAGCGTGTGTGTGATCTGATGTGTGCGCGGTCTGATGGGTGTATGTGAGCGTGTGTGTGATCTGATGTGTGCGCGGTCTGATGGGTGTATGTGAGCGTGTGTGTGATCTGATGTGTGCGCGGTCTGATGGGTGTATGTGAGCGTGTGTGTGATCTGATGTGTGCGCGGTCTGATGGGTGTATGTGAGCGTGTGTGTGATCTGATGTGTGCGCGGTCTGATGGGTGTATGTGAGTGTGTGTGTGATCTGATGTGTGCGCGGTCTGATGGGTGTATGTGAGTGTGTGTGATCTGATGTGTGCGTGGTCTGATGGGTGTATGTGAGTGTGTGTGTGATCTGATGTGTGCGTGGTCTGATGGGTGTGTGTGAGCGTGTGTGTGATCTGATGTGTGCGCGGTCTGATGGGTGTATGTGAGCGTGTGTGTGATCTGATGTGTGCGCGGTCTGATGGGTGTATGTGAGTGTGTGTGTGATCTGATGTGTGCGCGGTCTGATGGGTGTATGTGAGCGTGTGTGTGATCTGATGTGTGCGCGGTCTGATGGGTGTATGTGAGCGTGTGTGTGATCTGATGTGTGCGCGGTCTGATGGGTGTATGTGAGTGTGTGTGTGATCTGATGTGTGCGCGGTCTGATGGGTGTATGTGAGTGTGTGTGATCTGATGTGTGCGTGGTCTGATGGGTGTATGTGAGTGTGTGTGTGATCTGATGTGTGCGTGGTCTGATGGGTGTATGTGAGCGTGTGTGTGATCTGATGTGTGCGCGGTCTGATGGGTGTATGTGAGCGTGTGTGTGATCTGATGTGTGCGCGGTCTGATGGGTGTATGTGAGCGTGTGTGTGATCTGATGTGTGCGCGGTCTGATGGGTGTATGTGAGCGTGTGTGTGATCTGATGTGTGCGCGGTCTGATGGGTGTATGTGAGCGTGTGTGTGATCTGATGTGTGCGCGGTCTGATGGGTGTATGTGAGTGTGTGTGTGATCTGATGTGTGCGCGGTCTGATGGGTGTATGTGAGCGTGTGTGATCTGATGTGTGCGCGGTCTGATGGGTGTATGTGAGCGTGTGTGTGATCTGATGGGTGTGCGGTCTGATGGGTGTATGTGAGCGTGTGTGATCTGATGGGTGTATGTGAGTGTGTGTGATCTGATGTGAGTGTTGGCCAGGAGGGGAGGATGGCGTGGAGCATACCTGCTGGGAGCACCCGCCTGAGATGGCAGACGCCCGGTTAAGTAGGACTCTCCTGGGAAGGGGATCTACAATTTTTGGGGAGTAAACTTTCCCCCAACCATGTTTCCCTGAGCATAAGCCCTCCCCTGAAAATAAACCCTAGCGCATTTTTCGGGGCATAATATAAGCCAGTGTCTTATTTTAGGGGAAACACGGTAGAATGCGCGAGCTCTACCATGCTCGGTGGTCGTATCGAGCAGTTGCACAGGACCCGAGTATTATGGGATGGGATGCCGGCCTCCTCCAGAAGCTGCTCGTTACTGAGGACGGTCGTGCTCGCTACGTCCTGTATCAGCCGCTCCAGTTTCCATGTATACATTAGTTTGCCTTCAGCCGCTGCCTGCCATTTTCGTCCATCTTGTTCCAGCCCTGGCCTGAGGTGACGCGCCCCGTGCACACAGGCACCTGTATAGCTGTGAGGTAATTCCTCCGCATAGCCGAGTGCCCCCACCTCCGGACGTCCAATCCCTCCTCTGCCCAGGACCCTCCTCTCGGGTGTCACATGGTAGGAGGTGGCCCAACTGCCCGCCCTCCCCGCTCCCATCGGCCGCACTCCGGACCGGGCACCGGGCATGGGGCGAACAGAGAGGGGCTTCGCCGGGTAACTGCACCCCGCAGGGGGCCCTCACATAGCCCAGGATCTGGTCAGTGCCTCCTCACAGACTCTCTCCCGCTCTCCGCAGCGCTGAAGTGTAGCAAGCACATTGTACACGGCACATCCGGGGTGCAGGCTCCCACCCTGCTGAGCACAGCACACTGCCGGCCGCGCGCCTGCAACTTCTGCCAGTGTGTCCACGCTCCACAGCATTGCGCCTCTGCCTGACTCGCCATAGCTCTGCTCTGTCATAGCCACAACATCCCTCAGGGCAGCTGGATTTCATTCCATCCTGTTAGGTCCCACTCAACCGGTCTGTCCTGTTCCTGTATCCAGGCAGTCCAAACAGGGCAGAAAGTGCTGGCACCACAAGCCTGACCTCTAGCCCCACTCTGCAGACTGTCCCCAGCCTGGCATATAGTGGGTGGCTGTGCCATAATGCCTACACCTGGCTAGAAACATTGCTCAGGTTTGGGTTCTGCTCTTTTCCTAACTTTTGTTGATTTTGGTGCTGTTATGGCCATGGTGTCTGGGGGCTGGGGAGACCCCAATGGCGACACTAATGGGATGGGGAAGGGGTACCCCAGAAACTCAGAGGAGGATGAGGCCTCACCACCTGGAGGAATGAGTGACCCTGAGCAGGGCGATGAGGAGCGACCTGGCATCCAGGTGGATTGTGTTGTATGCGGTGACAAATCCAGCGGCAAGCATTACGGGGTCTTCACCTGCGAGGGATGCAAGAGCTTCTTTAAAAGAAGTATTCGTAGGAATCTTAGCTATACGTGTCGGTGAGTACAAAGTTGTCTTTTTCTACTTACGAGCTTTACGTATTTAGGAAATCCTTTTCTGTTGCATGTCCTTTCCAGACAAGGTAGTATCCGTAATAATATATGTGATGGTGGAGACGTAGAGGAACCGATGTCACTAATTAACCATTGCTAGATCTGATATACCCTACAGCCTACAACGGTGTGCCAAGTGAATAGATGGTTGTTCAGCGCAGTAAACTGACAGGTGACGGGGTCTTCCATAGGATATATGACAGCCAATACGTTGCCACCCGCCTCCCTCTATAATTAGGGCCAAGTTTCTAAAATACTATTGCTTAAAGGTATTGTCTATTACATCCACAACATCTAACTTTGTAGGTCAGTAAGCCTTTAGTGAATATGTCCATCCTTGTACTCGGAGCAGAACGACATTTATACCTACCTGCGTACAATGATGGAAAGTCAACACCTTGTTTTAGCTAGAAGGTCCCAAGTGGTAGTAGAGACCTTTCTATAAAGTTCATCCTTTGGAATGGATCAATGTTTATTTAGTGACACATGTCATTTTAGTTGTTGGCTCTTGTAAAGGTGGGGTGCGTTTATGGGTTGTCTCTGGGGTAGCATGTTATCACTAAGGCCGGGCTTCACTCTTTTGATATGATCCGAGACTGTCAGATGTACTGTTTGACCCGACCCAATCTAAGTAGCTTGATAGACATATATGAGGCTGTTGAGTTTTGGTCAGGAGACCTGCAGCCAGTCCACACTCGGACCATGAACGTTGGAAGGTGTGAAGCTGGCTTTGGGCTAAGGCCGAATTCAGATGGCTATGTTTCACGATCCAAGTACGGACTGACCGAATTTAACAGCCTCGTGTGTGTCTATGAGGCTGTTGGGTTTGGAGACCCACGGTCAGTCTGTACTTGGGCCATGACATATGGACATTTAGTTAATAATAATAATAATAATAATAATATTATTGCGCCATCAATTCCATGGCGCTTTACATGTGAAAGGGGTATACATAATAGGGCAAGTACAATAATCATAAACAGTACAAGACACAGACAGGTACAGGATGATAGAGGTCCCTGCCCTCGAGGGCTCTCAGTCTACAAGGGATAGGTGAGGCTAGTTTCACACTTGCGTTGGATGGGATCCGTAGCATTGCGTTGTGTGACGCATGCAACGGATGCGTTGCATATAGTGGCACAACGCATGCTACAGATCGTACAAAATAACGCAATCCGTTATAGGTTTTTTTCCTTGACTTTACACATCTGAGCATGCGCAGTTGTGTAAAGACGGATGCGTTAACGGAATCCGTCAAATGACGCATTCTAACGTAATCCGCCACCATAGGCGTCCATTATAAAAACTACGGACGCCAAACGGATTCCTGCAGGTTGCGTTTTTTTGACACTCCATCAAGCGCAGAAAAACGCTACATACAGCGTTCCATCCGCTCGACGCAGCGTCAAAATAACGACGCTGCCTCGTCCAGCGGATGCAACGCAGACACTTGCGTTACAGTGCGTCGTCCATATAAGTCTATGGAGAATAGCGCAGTGCGTTAATGGACTGCGCTATTCTCCATAGTGACGGAATGCGCTGAACGCAAGTGTGAAAGTAGCCTGAGGAGTTTAGTTAAGCTAATACCAAGATTTCTTTTTTTTTTTTTTTTTTATTTAGTTTAAAAGACATATATACACATAGATAAGCATGAATAACATAGCTGGATAAAAAGTCATGAACCGCACATCCAAAAATCATACTTAGGCAAAAATTTATATACCTGAACATGAGGTTCTTGGTTTAACATCGTGATCAGACTGTATAAAGCCCACTGCCAGGTCATGGCGAACCTCTGAGTGGGTCCCTAACTTATCTGAAGCCTTAGGCCCTGTGCGCACTGGAAAATGGAATTTTCTCAAGAAAATTCCGCAGGCACTGAAAGATTACCGCACACGCGGTAAAAAACCGCGGCAAACCGCACCCGAAAACCGCATGCGGTTTGCTGCGATTTTACCGCGGTATTGTTCGCGGTATTGCCGCGTGTGGGTTGGTACATGTGCTTTATTGCATTCAATGCAATAAAGCACATTGAAAAAAAAAAATATATAATTTCCTTCTGAGATAGATAGATAAATACAGATAGAAGAATAGATAGAGGGATAGATAGATAGAGAAATAGACAGAAGAATAGATAGAGGGATAGATAGAGGACAGATCGCTGCATTTCTCCCCAGCGGTAGTGAGTTCACATTACCGGCCGTGGGAAATGACCGGTAATTACCTCTGCTGTCTCGCTGCGAGGCTGCATTCATTCAGCGCTGTGTGTCAGTCGCGGCTGGATGTAAGCAGCACAGGACCTGTGGATTACGCCGGAGCGGTGGATAACGTCGAAGCTGTGTGTTGGAGGGGTTAATAAAAGGCTGAACGAGGCTTATTTGTGTTTTATTTAAAATAAAGGATTTTTCGGTGTGTTTTTTCACTTTACTTACGGGTTGATCATGTTAGCTGTCACATAGACGCTGCCATGATCAAGCCTGGAGTTAGTGGCGGCGATCTGCCGCCATTAACTCCTTGTATTACCCTGACTGCCACTGCATCACGGCAGCAGGAAGAGCCGGGGACACTCCGGTACTGCCGCATAATGCATGCGACAGTCCCGGGGCAGCTGTGGCTGATCTTCTCGGCTGTGGAACGGGGGAGGGAGGCAGGGGACATTAACCCTGCCCCTCTCCCTCCCCAGCCTGAGAATACCGGGCCGCCGCTGTGTGCTTACCTCAGCTGGACGGTAAAAATACGGCGGAGCACACGTGTTTTGTTTTCTATATTTCCGTTTGATTTCTGTGTGTGTTCTATGTGTCTGTGTTCTATGTCTCTGATCTGTGTGTGTTTACTCTCTGCTCCGCTTCCTCTTCCTGTCATAATGACATCACTTCCCTGCAAAACCGCAGGCAGCGATGTACATTACCGCAGGTAAACCGCGAAATACCGCAGGGAATAACGCAGGAAAACACAATGAACCGCACAGAATTTGCTGCCTGCGTTATTCCCTGCAGGATTTCACGATTACATTGGAGTCAATGGAGTGAAATCCCGCAGCGGAAAAGAAGTGACATGCAATTGTTTTTGCTGTGGGAATCCCGCAGCAAAACATGCAGCTTTCAAATTCCGCATAGTGCGCACAGCATTTTTTTTCCCATAGGTTTTGCTGGTGAATTGCTGCAGAGATGTTATGAACATTTTCTGCAGCGAAACATGCAGAAAATCCACGGCAAAATCCAGTAAGTGCGCACAGGGCCTTAACAACGTTGTGGCTTCTTGCAGTAGAATACCATGTCATCTGCTCTAATAATTTAATATCCAGCCTTGAAATTCAATCCTTGAAGCTGGGACCTGGAACTCTGGCCCTGGACAGAGCCTGTGTTTATTTAGACTTTGTTCACATCATAGTCTTTGATGAAGTGTATCCTGAATGTGTCTATAACCTTTATTGGGCCTGACATGTTCTAGGAGAGTTGCAGTTAGGCCGGGGCCACACGGGGCACTACTGCGATCCTTGCATGACACTCGGTTCACACTGGCAGGACAGCAGGAGCCGAGTGTCACTGCGACTGAGGCCCGATCATGCGATCGGACCTCAGCTGCGGGAGGAGGGCCGATGCTGCGGAGGAGAGGGAGGGATTTATCTCCCACTCTCCTCCGTAGCTGGCTATTGCAATCCTTGCCCTGCACTCGCGGTACGCCGCTGTACCGCAAGTGCAGTGCAATTTTTCTCTAGCCCCATAGACATGAATGGGTGCGAGAGAAACAAGGATCGCATTACAGTCGCAGCATGCTGCGATTGTTTTCTCGGTCCGATTAGAGCTGAGAAAATCGTTCATGTGCGCTGACACACAGGGTAATATTGGTCCTAGTGGAATGCGATGTTTTATCGCATTCCACTCACTCCGATTTTCATGCCGTGTGTCTTAGGCAAGATATCGATCAATGTGTGTTGGTGTTTGGCTTTTCAATACAAAGAGAATCTACAAAAAAAGTTGCATGCATTGGTGCCAGATCCCTGGAGTCAGTAGGAAAACTACAGACTCAAACTTCTGTTTTTTTGGTTTTTTTTTCACACTCAGACTCCAGATTCGACTTCTTTGTAAATGCTGCGGCGATATCTAATTATTTTTTATCACCACTAGAAAAATTCAGTTATACCTGTTTTGGATAAAAAGGGCTTTGGATTGATAGAACGACATATTTAAAAGAAGTTTCTGAACTCTTTCCTAAATTTCTATGAAAGTAAATGTGCTAAATGATTCAACAGTGATATTGTTTTTTTTATTTTGAATCCTGAGCAATACATTTCTACCAATTGTGTCCATGATGCCATAGGTTTATGCTCTTAATGTACACTTTGCAACATTTCCCTTTTGTTCAGTGAATGTGGTGTGAACTTATTTTGCATCTACATAGCAACCTATATAGCACTGATTCCTGGTGTTTCCAGCTATGGGATCTATACCTGCCTGGTTGATGGGTGATAACGTGTTTGGACCCTCTCAGCGGGCCATAAACTTAAGATATTTAACTGCATACCCTTAGCAGATACAGATAAGTATGGCCATACACTAAAGATCTTAAAGGGAACCTGTCACCAGATTTGGCCACTATAAGCTGCGGCCACCACTAGTGGGCTCTTATATACAGCATTCTAACATGCTGTATATAAGAGCCCAGACCGCTGTGTAGAACGTAAAAATCACTTTATAATACTCACCTAAACGGTGGGGGTGCGGATTAGATGGGTCAGGTGGGCATCTCCATTCTTCGGTACCAGCGCCTCCTCTTTCGGCCATCTTTGTCCTCCTTCTGAAGCTATTGTGGATGACATGGCCTATCTCTGGGAGAACAATGCTATAGTCTTTGATCGACATCTCTTCCCCTCAGTGAGATGGTGCTACCAAACACATAAGAGTGTTGGCTGAACCCGTCAATATCGGCAGGTTTGTCTGACATTAGTCTGCTGTGTATGGGGCCTTTACTGATGGCAGATATCTGTCTAATCGTTGATCTGTGGTTTTAGATTTTTTTGAGGGTTGCTGTTGACAATCGTTGTATACAATAGATAGTGAGCTGTGAATTGTTGTGGCAATGTTATCAAAGAGGACAATTTTACAGGCCAGCACATTAAGCTGGGTTTACACACTGCAACATCGCAAAGGACATCGCTGTAACGTCACCGGTTTTGTGACGTAACAGCGACCTCCCTAAGTCTCTGTTGAGTCGCTGGTGAGCTGTCAAACAGGGAAACCTGGCCAACAACGCAACAGCGATCCGGACCTGCAGAGCGACCTAGCTGGTTGTTGGGGACGTTGATAAGCAGCTTTTTGAAAGGGAAGTTGCTAACAAAGTCGCTGCAAAGTCTTTCACACACTGAAGCTTTGTAGCGATGCATGCTGCACAGCGGGAAACAAAGGACCTAGGAATGGTCCTGAACGATTTGTAGCGATCAGCAACTTCACAGCAGGGGCCAGGTCGCTGATGTGTTTCACACACTGCAACATCGCAAACGACATCGCTATTGCGTCACAAAACCGGTGACGTTACAGCGATGTCGTTTGAGATGTTGCAGTGTGTAAACCCAGCTTTAGATAGTTGTCAGACATTCATCCTAGGTTGAAGGGATTAACCCATGAAGATATACTGTATTGTAAGGGTACCTTCACACTTAGCGATGCAGCAGCGATCCGACTAGCGATCTGACCTGGTCAGGATCGCTGCTGCATCGCTACATGGTCGCTGGTGAGCTGTCAAACAGGCAGATCTCACAAGCGACCAGTGAACAGCCCCCAGCCAGCAGCGACGTGCAAGCGACGCTGCGCTTGCACGGAGCCGCCGTCTGGAAGCTGCGGAGACTGGTAACTAAGGTAAACATCGGGTATGGTTACCCGATGTTTACATTAGTTACCAGCGCACACCGCTTAGCTGTGTGTGCAGGGAGCAGGGAGCCGCGCACACTGCTTAGCGCTGGCTCCTTGCTCTCCTAGCTGCTGTACACATCGGGTTAATTAACCCGATGTGTACAGCAGCTACATATGCAGAGAGCCGGAGCCGGCAGCACAGGCAGCGTGAGAGCTGCAGAGGCTGGTAACTAAGGTAAATATCAGGTAACCACCTTGGTTACCCGATGTTTATCTTGGTTACAGCTTACCGCGGCTGCCAGATGCCGGCTCCTGCTCCCTGCTCGCTTCATTTCGTCGCTCTCTCGCTGTCATACACAGCGATCTGTGTGTCACAGTGGGAGAGCGCCTTTGAAGAAAACGAACCAGGGCTGTGTGTAACGAGCAGCGATCTCGCAGCAGGGGCCAGATCGCTGCTCAGTGTCACACACAGCGAGATCGCTAATGAGGTCACTGCTGCGTCACAAAAAGCGTGACTCAGCAGCGATCTCGGCAGTGAGCTCGCTGTGTGTGAAGCACCCCTAAGATAGGCCATCAGCACTTGATTGGTGGGGGTCTCTCTTCAGGAGTCTGCCAGTTACGACAGTGAAGTGACTGCAGTGCACTTGAGTGTGACAAGCTGTAGTACAATTTTTAGTTTTAATTTCCCAAAATGACATATTTTTAGTGTATTTATGCCTGAAAACATATATACATACCGTATATGTGTACTACATTGCTTGTAGGTGGGGTGAAAAATATACTACGCGTCGCTTACCACTGTAAAAGCCCATTTAGAAGTATATAGATATTCGTTATGATTTACTTAGATAACCTGTCAGCTGGATTTAGCACTATAAAGTAAATACATGGCCATAATGGCGCTGTGATGCTGATTTAATGGATACCTGCAGTGAAGAAATCTGATCTTTGGTTGCTGAATAAACTTTCTGTAAAGGAGAGGTCAAACTCAAATACACAGTGGGCAAAATTTAAAAACTTGGACAAAGTCATGGGTAGAGTTGAGCGGATCGGTTATAATGAGTGAGAGACAGAGAAAAAAAAAAAACCACCGGATCGTGCACCCGAATCCCGGGTACTGGTCGGACTCGGATCGGACTCTCGAACCGTGCGGATCCGGATTTTGCCGATCCGGGTCCGCTCAACACTAGTCATGTGCCAACCTAGTCACTCCATACCTAATAATGGGCCCCACATCGCCCTCCATACAGAATAATGGGGCCCACACGGTTCTCTATACAGAATAATGGGCCCCACACAGTCCTCCATACAGAATAATGGGCCCCACACGGTCCTCCATACAGAATAATGGGCCCCACACGGTCCTCCATACAGAATAATGGGCCCCACATAGCCCTCCATACAGAATAATGGGGCCCACACGGTCCTCTATACAGAATAATGGGCCCCACACGGCCCTCCATACAGAATAATGGGCCCCACACGGTCCTCCATACAGAATAATGGGCCCCACACGGTCCGCCATACAGAGTAATGGGTCCCACACGGTCCTCCATACAGAATATTGGGCCCCACACGGCCCTCCATACAGAGTAATGGGCCCCACACGGCCCTCCATACAGAGTAATGGGCCCCACACGGCCCTCCATACAGAGTAATGGGCCCCACACGGCCCTCCATACAGAGTAATGGGCCCCACACGGCCCTCCATACAGAGTAATGGGCCCCACACGGCCCTCCATACAGAGTAATGGGCCCCACACGGCCCTCCATACAGAGTAATGGGCCCCACACGGCCCTCCATACAGAGTAATGGGCCCCACACGGCCCTCCATACAGAGTAATGGGCCCCACACGGCCCTCCATACAGAGTAATGGGCCCCACACGGCCCTCCATACAGAGTAATGGGCCCCACACGGCCCTCCATACAGAGTAATGGGCCCCACACGGCCCTCCATACAGAGTAATGGGCCCCACACGGCCCTCCATACAGAGTAATGGGCCCCACACGGCCCTCCATACAGAGTAATGGGCCCCACACGGCCCTCCATACAGAGTAATGGGCCCCACACGGCCCTCCATACAGAGTAATGGGCCCCACACGGCCCTCCATACAGAGTAATGGGCCCCACACGGCCCTCCATACAGAGTAATGGGCCCCACACGGCCCTCCATACAGAGTAATGGGCCCCACACGGCCCTCCATACAGAGTAATGGGCCCCACACGGCCCTCCATACAGAGTAATGGGCCCCACACGGCCCTCCATACAGAGTAATGGGCCCCACACGGCCCTCCATACAGAGTAATGGGCCCCACACGGCCCTCCATACAGAGTAATGGGCACCACACGGCCCTCCATACAGAGTAATGGGCCCCACACGGCCCTCCATACAGAGTAATGGGCCCCACACGGCCCTCCATACAGAGTAATGGGCCCCACACGGTCCCCCATACAGAGTAATGGGCCCCACACGGTCCCCCATACAGAGTAATGGGCCCCACACGGTCCCCCATACAGAGTAATGGGCCCCACACGGTCCCCCATACAGAGTAATGGGCCCCACACGGTCCCCCATACAGAGTAATGGGCCCCACACGGTCCCCCATACAGAGTAATGGGCCCCACACGGTCCCCCATACAGAGTAATGGGCCCCACACGGTCCCCCATACAGAGTAATGGGCCCCACACGGTCCCCCATACAGAGTAATGGGCCCCACACGGTCCCCCATACAGAGTAATGGGCCCCACACGGTCCCCCATACAGAGTAATGGGCCCCACACGGTCCCCCATACAGAGTAATGGGCCCCACACGGTCCTCCATACAGAGTAATGGGCCCCACATATTCCATAATCAGCATGCTGTGACTGATGAAAGGTCCTCTTTTAAGTACATTTTGTGTTTTTACGATATTGGGGTACGTGCCCACGATCAGTGTTCACAAGTTACAACATTTTAGATGCAGCATTACTTCAGCTGCGTCCAAAGCGCTGTGATGTACAGTACAGGCACAGTGGATGGGATTTCTTCTGTGGTGCTGCTTTCCGAGGCTGTGTCCTCCGTAGAGAGCACACAGTGATGAGACCGCAGCGCTCTGAACCCTAATTATGGGTACGAGCAGCTGCGTTCTCCTGCGGAGGAGACTTGCGGCCCCGCAGGTCAGGACCCGCCGTGTCCTGGATGCAACGAGTCTTTGACGTGGGCACGTATCGTTAGTGTCAGTTTTCAATTTTTAAAGAAACTTTTAGAATCCTGTATGTGTATATTTTATATAGGAACTTTCTTTAATTAGTGCAGCTTTCCTTACAAAATGTCAGGCTCTTCTGTCCATAAAATGGCTGTTGATGGCGGAGCATGTGACCAGACCTGTCCATCAGCCTGATTTTTGCATTGAGGAAGACTAATGGTCTGGTCACATGCAGTTATTAAATGCACAGAAATGCTGGTCAGTTTGTGAGACAAGCTGCACTGACGAGAGAGTGGCCACCTCTCCAAATTATTAATCTACCCAGAATCTCAACTACAGATAATATTCAGAATATTCCGCAAAACCAGAAACTCCTCTTAGGCTGCTTTCACACTACGTTTTTTTTAGCATGCGTCATCAACGTTTTTTTGCTGTAAAAGCGGATCCTGTTTTTACAAAGAAAAATGCATGTGTTATTTTTCAGGATCCTGTCACTTTAAGTTTATGGGCGGGCATTGGAGTCATGTGATCGGGAGTGAGGGGAACTGAACGTGATAGACTGGGAGCCGACATCTGACAGCTGCAGAGGCTTGTAACCAAGGTAAACATCGGGTAACTAAGTGAAGCGCTTTGCTTGGTTACCCGATATTTACCTTGGTTACGAGCGTCCACCGTTCTCAGGCGGGGGAGAGGGGAGGGAGTGGGAGAGAGAGGGAGGGGGAGAGAGGGATTGATCACCCGAGGCTGGTTTCTGGGCATGTTCAGTAGAGCAAGCAGGATCCTGTCTATCAGAATACCAGAGTTCACATGCGTTTGCGTGCAGTATAGTCAGGATCCAGTGAAAAATAGTATTTGGAAGCAGCTCAAAAACGCTACAAGTAGCGTTTTTGAAAAAAGTTAAAAAACTGCAAGTCGCTGGATCCTCACTATAACGCACACAAACGCAGGTGAACGCATGTTGATGCGAGTCCATTGCAAATGCATTGAAATGAAAACGCATTTGCACTGGATCCGTTTTTGCGTTAAAAAATGTTCATGACGCATGTTAAAAAAACGTAGTGTGAAAGCCGCCTTAAAGCCTCTTTCACATGTCCTTGCAAAACACACAGTCCATAGTGTGGGTGCGTATGTGCTCTGCAGGAACTTCTATGCTCACCTGGCACTGCCGTCTCCAGCGCTGCTACTAGTGGGTCCGCGGTGAAGTGAATATGCATGAGCAAGCCAGGAGAAAGGGGAGTATAGAAAATCATTTTATTTTAAAGACACATTTTTCTCCGGTACATATCACGCGGATCACATCATTGTGCGGTCCGTGTGACACCCGTGCTGCCAGAGATACAGACTTGTCTCCATGTGGAATACACTGACACGCTTGTGCGCCACACCAGCACGCGTCCGTGAGAAAACACAGATGTGTACACAGACCCATGGATTTTAATGGGTCTGCGTATGTCTGCGTCTCCAATACGTATGAAAACGGACATCATACATACCGGAATCACGAGAAGCGGGCCTAAGACAGCCTGTTTCGAGGTGTTTTTCACCTTGTCAATGTAGTTGAGTCTGGCTAGCTGATGAGTGTGACATGGGGTTAGTACTGGTTCTCCATGTGAGAAAAGTATGTAAAAAGCATCACACGCATTTGAGGTTTAGCTGAGTGATGTATATAAAACTGGCCAGCAATTGTAGAGGTTCTTGGATGAAGAAAATGTAAGTAAGCCCAAGAGTGAAACTAAACACACACTTCAACATATAGTGTGAATTTTGACACCACATGTTTTTCAGAAATTAGCATGAAATGGATTTTGAAGCCTGAAAATTGCAATTTTTCCAGTGAGATCTCATTTCAGTACCCGATACAGTGGGGCTTGAACATTTGTTCTCTACAAAGAATTTTTCATATTTTTACTATATTTATTTGACCTAATTTACTTATTGAACTCTTGTAAAAATCTGACCTAGTTTTAAGAGAACCACATTTTTTTTTAAACATTAGACTTTACAATTTTTTTTTTTTTAATGCGTTAATGATTCAATATCACATGCGATGTCTTGAAAAGTATTCACACCCTGTGAACTTTCAAACTTTATTCATGTTACCTCCACAAACCTAAGTGTATTTTATTAGGATTTTGTGTGATATGCAGGAAGCAAATATTTGTGAAGTATAAAGGAAATGATTCATTGTTTAGTAAATATTTAAAAATTATAAATTAGAAGGTTGTGACATATTTGTATTCAGCCCCTGGTAGTCTGATACCCCTAAATATGATACTCAGTAGCCAATTGCCTCAAGAAGTCACCTGATTAGTAAATTAATGTGTAATTTATTCTCACTTTAGCTGTTCTGTGAGGGCCTCAGAGGTTTGTTTGAGAACATTAGATATCAAAGACCATCCTGTAGGGAAACCTGCTAGTATGTGGAAGAAGGTGCTCTGGTCAGATGAGGTTAAAGTAGAACTTTTTGGGCTGCGTGCAAAATGCTGTGTGTGCCGGAAAATTTACCACTGGGAATCGCCCTGAAAACACCATCCTCACCATCAAACATGGTGGTGGTGGCAGCATCAAGAATGGTTTTCTTCAGCAGGGACTGGGAAGTTGGTCAGAGTTGACGGGAAGAAGGATGGAGCCAAATACAGGACAATCTTGGAGGAAAACCTACTAGAGGCTGTGAAAGACTTGAGACTGGTTTGTAGGATCACCTTCCAGCAGAACAATGCGTTCGGGTGTCCGTCTGTAGAAAACGTATATGTGTAAAAATGGCACAAAACAGAGCACACGCTAACGCAGTGTGCTCCATTACAGTGAACGGCCCTGCCGGGCGCATGCGTCCAGAACACACTTTGAAGAGTGGGGGAGGGGCGGTTCGGACGGATCCTCCAACGGGACCTGTGGACGTAGGGAAAAACGCAATGTGAAAGGAGCCTTAGGATTAGCAGATAATTTGAAAGCGAAAGTCTGGTGTTTCCAATCAATGTCATGACAATCGGGTGTGAGTGACCTATTTTACTTAACCCCTTCAGCCCTGGGGCACTTTCCGTTTTTGCGTTTTTGTTTTTTGCTCCCCTTCTTCCGAGAGCCGTAACTTTTTTTATTTTTCCGTCAATCTTGCCATATGAGGGCTTGTTTTTTGCGGGACAAGTTGTACTTTTAAATGAAACCATACGTTTTACCATATGGTGTACTGGAAAACAGCAAAAAAATTCCAAATGCGGAAAAATTGCAAAAAAAGTGTGATGGCACAATAGTTTTTGGGATGTTTTATTCACGGTGTTTACTATATGGTAAAACTGATGTGTGGGTATGATGCCTGAGGTCGGTGCGAGTTTGTAGACACCAAACATGTATAGGTTTACTTGTATCTAAGGGGTTAAAAAAATATCACAAGTTTGTCCAATAAATGTGGCGCACGTTTTGCGCCATTTTCCGAAAACATGTAGCGTTCTTATTTTTTGGGATCTATGGCTCAGTGACGGCTTATTTTTTGCGTCTCGAGCTGACGTTTCTAATGGTACCATTTTTGCGCAGATGCTACGTTTTGATCGCCTGTTATTGCATTTTGCATAAAACTTGCGGCGACCGAAAAACGTAATTTTGGTGTTTGGATTTTTTTTGCCACTACGCTGTTTACCAATTAGATTAATTGATTTTATATTTTGATAGATCGGGCATTTCTGAACGCGGCGATATCAAAAATGTGTATATTTATTTATTTTTTAACCCTTTAATTTTCAATGGGGGGAAAGGGGGGTGATTTGAACTTTAAGGTTTTTTTTTTTTTTTTTTATTTTTTAAAACTTTCTTTTTTACTCTTTTTTTTTATTTTACTAGTCCCCCTAGGGGCTATAACGATCAGCAAGCCGATCGCTATTATCTATCTGCTGATCACAGCTATACAGCTGTAAACAGCAGATACAGTCACTTTCTTTTTCCCTCTGTTCCGTGCCGAGGGAAAACGAAAGTGAAACATTATAGCTGCAGGCGTCATCACATGACCCTGTGCTACGATGGCAACCACCGATAGTCACGTGATCACGCACGTGACTTCCGGTGGGGGCGGCGGTAAGTAAAAAACATGGCTGCGCGCATTTAGATCTTGCTGCCAGACTTTGGCAGCAAGATTTAAGGCGTTAATGGCCGCGGGTGGAAGAGATTCCACCCGCGGCTAGCAGGCACACATGTCAGCTGTTGAAAACAGCTGATATGTGTGCCGACCGCCGCCGCCTGCCCCAGGCAGGGGGTGGGGCTTAACAGGACACGCTCCATGACGGATATATCCGTCCATGGTCGTGAAGGGGTTAAAGAACAGGGATCTCTCAAAGTCCTGTTTTTCACAACACATTTGTGAACGTGTATCAACGCACAAAAAAATGATTTCTGGAAACCTCAGAAGAGAAATTGTTGATTCTCTTCATGCTGAAAAAGTTCATAAAACCATTTCTAATGAGTGTGCAATTGGAGGAAATTCAAGACCATTATTACTGTATTAGGCTAAGTTCACATGTCCAGTAATCATCCGTTAGAATGGATGCAGCAGCAATCCATTGGCAAAAAAAGTTGTTCAAACAAAACTTATTTTGTCCATTTTGAAGAAATTGATTGTAGGATCTGTTTATTTTAACATGGGAGTCTATGAAAAACTGATCTGTTAACTGATTGCTATTTATCCTCTATTTCAAACTAATCCAGTAAGCAAAATCAGATCCTTTACAAATGAAAGAAAAACGAATGGCTAAATAGCAGTCAGTTAACTGAACTTCTATAGACTCCCATATTAAAAAAAAATCCTGCAAAAATCGTTTTGTTTTTTTTTAAGCGGAATATTGTTAAAAATGCATATTATGTCAGAACAGCTGCACCCTATAATTTATGTGATAGATTGTCCGATTCAGAATCTCCTTGCCTACAACATGCTGCTCTCAGATGAGGTAGCAAAAACCTGCTGACAAATTTCCTTTCAGATTACCTGCACAAGCCAGTAGGCTGGTGCAACATTGTTTTGTAAAAGGATGAGACCAAAATAGAACTTTCTGGTTTAATTGAGAAATGTAATTTTTGGTGGAAGCAAAGCTGTGCACCAGGGCAAAAAAACCCTCATAAAATCTGTGAAACGCGCTGGTGGCAGTACCATGCTTTGGGCTTATGTTTCATTTGCCCCCTTCCTGGTTTCTTATTTTTTTGCATGTTTGTCACACTTAAATATTTCAGCTCATCAAACAAATTTAAATATTGGACAAAGATAAAACACAAAATTCAATTTATAGTGAGGCCTTTATTATTAAGGGAAATAGAAATACAAATCTACGGGTGCCCGTATGAATAAGCGATTGCCTCCCTTTTTAACATTAACTGTGGTTTAGCACATCTTTGGGAAGCTTGAGTTCTGTTTCCCTAACCACACCTTGGCCTAATTACTGCTACACTTGTTCTCAATCAAGAAATCACTTAAATAGGACCAGCCTGACAAAGTGAAGTAGACCAAAAGATCCTCAAAAGCTAGACATCATGTTGCGATCCAAAGAAATTGAGGAACAAATGAGAAACAAACTAATTGAGATCTGTCCATCTGGTATAGGTGTTAAAGCCATTTCTAAGGCTTCGGGACCCCAGCGACCTACAGTGAGAGCCATTATTCACAAATAGCGAAAACATGGAACAATGGTGAAGCTTCCCAGCAGTGGCCGGCTGACCAAAATTACCCCAAGAACGCAGCGATGTCTCTTCAAAGAGGTTACAAAAGACCCACAATACCATCCAAAGAACTGCAGGCCTCAGTTAAGCGCCGTGTTCATGACGCCACCATAAGAAAGAGACTGGCCAAAAATGACTTCCAAGGCAAAGTTTCAATATGAAAACCACTGCTGAGCAAAAAGAACATAAAGGCTTGTCACGGTTTGGCCAGAAAACATCTTGATGATCCCCAAGATTTTTGTGAGAATATTCTGTGGGCTGACTAGACAAAAGTTGAACTTTTTGGAAGGTCTATGTCCCATTACATCTTACCAACAGTAAAACATGGTGGTGGTGTGATGGTCTGGGGTTGTTTTTCTGCTTCATGACCTGGAAGACTTGCTGTGGTAAATGCAACCATGACTAAAAAAATCCTGAAAGGGAATCTTCGGCTATCTGTTCGTGACCTCGAGCTGAAGCACACTTGAGTTATGCAGCAGGACAATGATCCAAAACACACCAGCAAGTCCACCTCTTAATGGCTTAAGAAAAACAAAATTAAGACTTTGGACTGGACTAGTCAAAGTCTTGACCTTATTCCTATTGAGATGCTGTGGCATGACCTTTAAAAAGGTGGTTAATGCTCGGAAACCCTCCAATGTTACTGAATTAAAACAATTCTGCAAAGATGAGTGGGCCAAAATTCCTCGAGCGTTGTAAAAGACTCATTGACAGTTATCACAAACACTTGACTGCGGTTGTTGCTGCTAAAGGTGGCCCAACCAGTTATTAGGTTTAGGGGATTTCTTTTTTTCCTTAACCTTTTCCTATCCTGAGTCCCCCAGGGGGGGACATTCCAAAAAATCCGTTACGCTCCTTTGTCTGGCCACTGCCTTGTTTATCATTCACATGTGAATAAATTGATTTCCTGTTGATTTATTTTACAAAATTCATTCATATTGCAAAAATTCTGTTTTGACGTTTTTTTCCCAATTATAATAGGATTTCTATGGGCAGAACAGGAAATTTTATGGGATAGGAAAAGGTTAATAATAAAAACCTTAATTTATAAACTGCATTTTATCTTTACCTGTGTTATGTTTTCCTAATATTTACATTTGTTTGGTGATCTGAAACATTTAAGTTTGAAAAATATACAAAAGAATAAGAAATCAGGAAGGCGGCAAACACATTTTCACACCACTCTATATAAATGTAGTAATGTTTACTTTTATTATTTAAACATAGAATATAGTGACACTAAAGATTTTGTTTACAATATGTTTTACTAAGGGCCCTTAATGGTTTTTCTGTTGATGAAGCTGTGGATTTATATATAACGTAACAAGTTATAGCTCTAATTAGGGCTGTGGAGTCTGTATAAAATGGACCGACTCCTAAAATATTTAATAAATTGGGTACAGAGGTTCAATGCAGTATGTGATAAATTTTTTCATAAGAATTTGGGAAAGTTATGAAATGTCCTATACATTTCTGTTCTATTTCTGACCAAATAATCTAGGCTTTTAGTTGAGCTAAATCTGTTCTGCATTTCAGCTACATAATATAAGTAGAGAAGCTCCTCCTCTACAGATAAGGGTAAAAACAGACACAAAGAATGCCTGCAATCATCTCAGAACTGCTAGAGACTCTAGAATGAACAGGAAAGTAGGATTAAGGTAAGTACTTCTTAAAGCAAGTCTAAACGTTCAATAAACAGCAAAATGATCCTTTAAGGCCACGTCACACTAAGCAACATCGCTAGCAACATCGCTGCAAAGAAACAACTTTTGTGACATTGCTAGCGATGTTGCTGTGTGTGACATCCAGCAACAACCTGTCCCCTGCTGTGAGGTCGTTGGTTGTTGCTGAATGTCCTGGGCCATTTTTTAGTTGTTGCTCTCCCGCTGTGAAGCACAGATCGCTGTGTGTGACAGCGACAGAGCAACAACTGAATGTGCAGGCAGCAGGAGCCGGTTTCTGCGGACGCTGGTAACCACAGTAAACATCGGGTAACCAAGAAGCCCTTACATTGGTTACCCGATGTTTACCTTCGTTACAAGCATCCGCCGCTCTCAGCTGTCAGTGCCGGCTCCTGTTCTCTGCACACGTAGCCACAGTACACATGGGGTAATTAACCCGATGTGTACTGTGGCTAGCTGTGCAGGGAGCCAGCGCTAAGTGGTGTGCGCTGGTAACCAAGGTAAATATCGGGTTGGTTACCCGATATTTATATTTACCTTAGTTACCAAGCGCAGCATCGCTTCCACGCGGCGCTGGGGGCTGGTCACGGGTTGCTGGTGAGATCTGCCTGTGTGACAAGCTCACCAGCAACCCGTGTAGCGACGCTCCAGCGATCCCTGCCAGGTCAGGTTGCTGGTGGGATCGCTGGAGCGTCGCTTAGTGTGACATCTCACCAGCGACCTCCTAGCAACTTACCAGCGATCCCTATCAGGTTGTATCGTTGTTGGGATCGCTGGTAAGTTGTTTAGTGTGACTGGGCCTTTAGATGATCTTGTTGAAGCTGCTTCACATCTCTCTAATATTTATCACATGCGCTGTGTTGTGCACACGCTGCAGCTGGCAATAAGAGAGAGTCTGCAAGAGGGACATGCTGGAACTCTGATTTGCAAAGTGAGGAAATTGGTTATTGCTGCCAGAACCCCTAAAATTTATTCCATCTTAGGCTAAGTTCACACATCCTGTGTTTTCAATCCGTCAGGTCCGTCAGCAACGGATCAGTCATTTTCAAGATGTCAACTGATGCAACTGATGTGTTTTTCACAGGATTCCTTTCACAGGAATCCTGTGAAAAAACGGATCAGTTGCGTCCGTTACATCCGCTGTGCATCCGTTTTTTGACGGATCAGTCATGATCCGTCTGTGTTTGGGACAGCCCAGTGGGCGTGCCAAGCATGCTGGGCATGCTCAGTAGAGCATGACGGAATCCTGCGCTGGATTCCGTTGTAAGACGGATTACGACGGAATCCAGCACCATAGACATGCATTACAAGCTTGACGGATGGCGACGGATTCCTGCGCGGCGCGTTAATTTTGACGGCCCGAAAAACGTTACATTCTGCGTTGCTCTCCGCTCGGCGGTCAGTCAAAAACGACGGACCGCGACGCAGCGGATGCAACGCAGGGTCATCAGTCGCAATCCGTCACTAATAGAAGTCTATGGGGAAATACAGGATTCCTGCAAAATATTTTGCAGGATTCCGTAATTCCTCAAGGCTACGGATTGTGACTGATGCAAAACACAGGATGTGTGAACTTAGCCTTAAAGAGACGTGCTGGAAAAGGGACAATTGTCAATCAAAACACTCGTTATGGCAGCACTTATTTAATGATTGAACGATTGCTTTAGCTGAAACCATTTCTTGTAGACCTCACCAAACTCAGGTAACAATAAATGAAGCTCAATGGACAAATGTGGCTGCATTCAAGGAATTGCTTCATCACCCATTTGGACTATGTGCAGACGCTGCATCTTTTTGGTTACCACAAAGATGCACGTTTTTGGCCCCCAAAAAACGCACCCGCTGCAAAAACACATAAAAAAAACCCCACATGCGGTTTTGCTGCGTGATTACCTGCATTTTTGCCCAATGCGTTTTTTAAGTCAAATCTATTGATAGAACATATAAAATAGAAAGAGGGATAGGATAGATAATAATAAAGAAAGATTAGAAGAGATAAAAAGAATAGATAATAATACAGAAAGATAGCATAGCTCGATAAATAGAGCGATAGCTAGCTTGGCCAGCTGTTTTTGTTTTTTTAAATTATTTTTTGGTAAAACAAATGACGTAGTATGTCCCCCATTTTTTTTAAAACCAACCAAGGTACAGCAGACAACTTGGCTAATATTATTAATGGTGGAAGGGCCATGGTTCTCCATTAAATGCACCAATTCTGGCGCTGGACCTTGCTCTTTCCGTTGCCCTGGTGCGTTGACAATCTGGGTAATAAGGACTTTATGGCAGCCCACAGCTGCACAAGTCGTTTAGAATTTAGAACTAAAGATAAAAATAAAAATGGGGTCAGTCACACACAACGACTTAAGGGTACTTTACACACTGCGACATCGCTAGCGATCTCATTAGAGATGTGAAATTCTAGATTACAAGTGCGATCTTTCGAGGTCGCACATAGGTCATTTTACGCATGTGCGATCTCAAAAGATCGCACTTGCGATCTAGAATTTCACATCGCTAATGAGATCGCTAGCGATGTCGCAGTGTGTAAAGTACCCTTTACCAGCGATCCCGAAAACGATGCGACCTGATAGGGATCGCAGGTAAGTCGCTGGGAGGTCGCAGGTGAGATGTCACACAGTTAAGGGGGCTTTACACGCTACGATATCGTTAATGTTTTGTCATCGGGGTCAAGTTGTTAGTGACGCACATCCGGCGTCATTAACGATATCGCAGCGTGTGACACTGACCAGCGACCTTAAGCGACCTCAAAAATGGTGAAAATCGTTCACCATGGAGAGGTCGTCCTAAACTCAAAAATCGGTAAGGGTTGTTTATCTGTGTGACACCGCAGGAGCGAGGAACGTCTCCTTACCTGCCACCGGCCACAATGCGGGGGGGAAGGAGGTGGGCGGGATGTTACGTCCTGCTCATCTCCGCCCCTCCGCTTTGATTGGCCGGACGCTTAGTGACGTTGCGATGACGTCGCTGTGATGCCGAACGTCCCTCCCCCTTGAAGGAGGGATTGTTCGGCAGTCACAGTGACGCCGCCGACCAGGTAAGTATGTGTGACGCTGTCGTAGCGATAATGTTCGCTGCGGCAGCGATCGCATGCGCGACGGGGGCGGGTACTTACACGTTCGCTATCGCTACAAATTGCTAGCGATATCGCTACCGTGTAAAGCCCCCTTTAGATCTTACCAGCGATGCAGGAACAATACAGGTCGCAGTAGCGACCTGTATAACGATCTCAGCAGTCTCTGTGACCCTGTCACACAGTGTCAAACACAGCGATGTGTCCTGCCCAGCAGGACATCGCCTTTGAAGAAAAGGGCCTGGACCATTCTGCAACGACTAGAGATCTCACAGCAGGGGCCTGATCGCTGGTAGGTATCACACATAACAAGATCGCTAACGAGATCGCTACTGCGTCACGGAAACCGTGACTCAGCTGCGATCTCGCTAGCGATCTCGTTATTTGTGACAGTGCCTTTATACTCCTGTGTTGTCTTACCGAAGGGGGGCGGCAGCGGTGGTGGAGCTGAGTCACAGGAGGCAGAGGCTGTGCTAACAGCGGCGGCGGGTCAATGGTGTCAGCGGCAGGTCAGTGGCCGTGGCGGGTCAGTGACAATGGCAACGGCGGGGTCAGTGGTAGAGCAGGCCGGTGCGGTGAGTGTCCCAGTCTGTCCGCAGGCACCTGATGGCACCTGGAGCGGCACGTGCGCAGATGGAGCTCTCATCCAAGAGCTCAATCTGCGCATGGAGCTCCATTTGTGCAAGCGTTGACTCCCGATGCCATCATTTGAAACCGGGACCGCGGACAGACTGGGACAGTCGCTGCACAGCCACCGCAGTCCGCACAGCCGTCCGCCCAACCGCAGAGAGAGGCAGCCGGGATAGAGAGGCACCCGGCCGCCCGTACACAGAACTGCTATTTTCGGATTTTACGATGCACCCTTCAATTTCCTCTCAAATTCTTTGAAGGAAAAGTGCGTCTTATAATCCAAAAAATACGGTAAGTCTTCAGGTTCCTTTTGAAGGTTTCCACAGTAGGCGAGAGTCTAATATGTTGCGGTAGAGAGTTCCAGAGTATGGGGGAGATGCGGGAGAAATCTTGTATGTGATTGTGGGAAGAGGAAATAAGAGAAGAGTAGAGAAGGAGATCTTGTGAGGATCACTGCAAGCTCGTTAAAGAAATTGTCCGGCCACAAAATCCCCCAAATTTTTTTAAGCTGATCCATGCTGTATTGTCATCTAAAACACCCCAGTAGTATTTTTTTTTTTTTTTTTTTTTGTTTATAACATTTGTCCCTCTTGAATTATCACTTTATTTTCTGTGCCCACTTTACCTGCAGCTCAACCAGACATGACACCTTCCTGTGCTTGTTAGCCAAACTTCACAGTCACAGCTGGTACCGCCCAGCCTCAGTGTCCAGCCCCGCCCTCTGCACACTCATTGGCTGTCAGTATTCTGCCCCAGCACCTGATAGATAAATGAACACTGTTATGAAAACTATATATATCGCCTAATGTGAGTCTATAGTAGATATATACACTATGTGTGTATTGTATAATGTATAATATACCCGCACACGCATACATGGAGTTATATAATGTTACATAATACAGTCCCCTCCTTGTGCACTCTATTCTCCCCCTGTGGTCTCTCTTCTCTCCCCTGTGGTGAGCGCAGCCTCCCTACAGCTGAGTGGTGTCCTAGAGATGCAGGAGATCAGTACTGCTGACCGAAGATGTCAGGGGACGTCCCTGGTCTCTGCTCCCTGCAGTATTCAAAAGTCAGGAGGTCAGGACGCTGCACTCAATACATAGTGCAGAGAGACAGTCCAAGGAGGAGGGGGGAGAAAGTTACCTGGGCCCATACATCATACTGGACTGCCGACACAGTCTGGCAAACAGTGTCAGCGACAGCGTGTGTGTCCCCTGCTGGTCTAGGGCCCCGGCACATACACTGCACTGGAGAAGACATTGCACGCACAGGGAGCGGGGAGGGGCAAGGGAAAGATGAGAGGAGGCAGACACTGCGTCGCACTGTACCAGGTTGGCAGGAGGGCAGCAACACTACGTTGGCTGTGATGCCAGTCAACAAGGTCCTGCCCTTGTTGATATGACATCACAGGATGCAGCAAAATACCGACAGGAGTGGTCACGTGACCGCTATGACCTAGGGGAGAGGGGTTGGCACCATGGCAGGTAGGTAGTTGGTATCTATCCACCTACCCTATGTAACCCAATGGTTAAATAAAAAATAGGCAAAATAAGCCGGATAACCTCTTTAAGTTTTCCTGCTGGAAGGGCCTAATAGGCTTTCATGGATGGCAAGAACAGAGATCATTGCTAGGCCTTCAGTTGCTATAGCAACCACCAACCTAGTTTGTGTGTGTATTTTTGTGTTGGGTGGGGGGAGTATATAGTTGGAGCTCTTACCTTGGTCAACCATCTAGTTGCTGTGGTTGCTATAGTAGGTTAAATTGTAATGGTTCAGAATTCCTTTAAGGCTGCTTTCACACTACGTCTTTTTAACATGCGTCCTGAACGGTTTTTTGCTGCAAAAGCGGATCCTGCTTTTACAGCAAAAAATGCATGCAAACGCATGTGTTATTTTGCAGGATCCTGTCACTGGATGTTTAGGGGCGGGCATTGGAGTCATGTGATCGGGAGTGAGGGGAACTAAACGTGCCAGACTGGGAGCCGGCATCTG
The DNA here is from genome assembly GCF_048569485.1 of Anomaloglossus baeobatrachus. Classification (NCBI taxonomy): domain Eukaryota; kingdom Metazoa; phylum Chordata; class Amphibia; order Anura; family Aromobatidae; genus Anomaloglossus; species Anomaloglossus baeobatrachus. The sequence continues at coordinate 476,004,772 of NC_134353.1, forward strand.
ATAGCTGCGAGGCTCGTAACCAAGGTAAACATCGGGTATACTTGCTTGGATACCCGATATTTACTTTGGTTACAAGCGTCTGCAGTTGCTAGGAGCCGGGCTCCCTGCACACGTAACCAACGTAAACATCGGGTAACTAAGAGAAGTGGTTACCCGATATTTACCTTGGTTACGAGTGTCCGCAGCTTTCAGGCGGGGGAGAGTGGAGAGAGAGGGAGGGGGAGAGAGAGGGCGAGGGAGAGAGAGACTGATCACGGAGGCTGGTTTCTGGGCATGCTCAGTAGAGCAAGCAGGATCCTGTCTATCAGCATGCCAGCGTTCACATGCGTTTGCGTGCTGTTGAGTCAGGATCCAGCGATTTGTAGTATTTGGACGCAGCTCAAAAACGCTACAAATAGCGTTTTTGAAAGATGTTAAAAAACTGCAAGTCGCTGGATCCTCACTATAACGCACACAAACGCATGTGAACGCATGTTAACGCGAGTCCATTGCAAATGCATTGAAATGAAAACGCATTTGCACTGGATCCGTTTCTGCGTTAAAAAACGTTCAGGACGCATGTTAAATAAACGTAGTGTGAAAGCAGCCTAAGTGTGGTCTCTGCTCTTGAGCCGGTGTATGTAGTTTGCCTTATTTTGCACCCACATTTCTTTTTGTATACAATGGAATGAATATATTCCTCTTAGAATTTTTGAAGCAGGTTTTTTTTTGTTTTTTGTTTTTTTATTCCCTCAAATTTGCAAGTGGGACCTCTAATATCATGGGTATCCTCTAGACATTCAGAAGTAATGCTCAGGAAAGAACACCCCCCCCATGTAGCTTAGCATAGGCTGCTCCTGTGAGAGATTGATGATTGATGTCCTGTTGCTCTCACTGTAGAGTAATTGCAAGTTGTGAGCACAGCAGTCCATTACTGACACCTTTTGGTCTTTTATCTCCTGGAGATCTGTGTGGGGAGGAGCAATACAGCTGGGTTCCTTTATACCAACTATCCACCTCCAAAAACCCCATACTTTTGGCGTTTTAAATCAATTTTTTTTTATAGTATTTACCAATTAAGATTAATTTTATATTTTGACTCTTATAGACGCGCTAATACCACGTGTATTATTTTTTAATTTTTTTATATCTTTATTCTTAATTTTAATGGGTTAAAAGGAGATGACTTGAAATTTTATGGGTTTTTTATGTATGTTTTAAAACCTATTGTTAAAGGGAAGATGTTGTCAAAAAAGAAAAAAAAAATTCAATAACTGAAAAAATGTAAAGTTTTAATGTTTTGTTTAAAGATTATTTGTTTTTAATTGAGGAAAATATATAAAAAAATGGTTAAGTTTGATATTTTCCACTGTTAAACACTACGGGGAGCAGCTGCTGAAATCCTGTTGTATACCTGCTGTAGAATTAGCTCACATTACAACTGCAGTAAAAGTGGGCAGAATCTGGTCTCCTGTGTGTGATGTCACCTGCCCCTCACAATCTGGGTGTTTCCAATAGGATAAGAGAAGATGAAGTTTAGTATCACAGTTCGGGGCCATCTTGTTGGTGGCTGCAAAGTGATCCGAATGCCTAAAGTGTCACCGAGGACTGCTGCATAGTGCTCCCCACGTACCGCTCTGCACACCCTGTACCAGCAATGCTCTGCCACATGCCCGCAATGCTCTGCCGCACACACACTCTCATTCCGTGCTCCTCCGTTTACCGCGCTTTGCTGTATTCCGTGCTGCTTCGTATACTGCGCTCCACTGTATACCACGCGCCGCATTATACCACCTGCCGCTGTAGACTGCGCTCTGCTGTATACCGCGCTCCTCCGTATAATGCGCTCCACTGTATACTGTGCTCTGCTGTATTCCGTGTGCCGCTCTATTCTAAGCCCTGCTGTATTTTGTGCTCCTCCATATACCATGAGGGTAGCGGGGAGGGGGGAGTGTAGCGGCGGCCCGGAGCCAGTACTCACACTTCCCGAGCAGGTGACAGGGGGGAAGTGCAGCACACAGCATAGCTGTGGGCTCCACAAAGATGGCTGTGATCTCCTCCCTCAGCTGTGATCTGAACAGCCCAGGGGGTGCGTCCATTTCACAGCAGACGCTGTCTGTGTTAAGTATAGAGTCTGAGTCTGACAAAGGTTTTCTTGCATAGCAGCTGCTGTATTTGAGGTGTGTAAGGCTGCTTTCACACTACGTTTTTTTAGCATGCGTCATGAACGTTTTTTGCTGCAAAAGCGGATCCTGTTTTTGCAGAGAAAAACGCAAGTAAACACATGTGTTATTTTACTGGATCCTGTCACTTGAAGTTTATGGGCGGGCATTGGAGTCATGTGATCGGGAGTGAGGGGAACTGAACGTGAAACTAGGAGCCGGCATCTGACAGCTGCAGAGGCTCGTAACCAAGGTAAACATCGGGTAACTTGCTTGGATACCCGATATTTACGTTGGTTACGAGCATGTGCAGGTGCTAGGAGCCGGGCTGCCTGCTCCCTGCACACGTAACCAAGGTAAACATCGGGTAACTAAGAGAAGCGCTTTGCTTGGTTACCCGTTATTTATCTTGGTTGGCTCTCAGGCGGGGGAGAGAGGGAGGGGGAGAGAGGGAGACTGATCACCTGAGGCTGGTTTCTGGGCATGCTCAGTAGAGCAAGCAGGATCCTGTCTATCAGCATGCCAGCGTTCACATGCGTTTGCGTGCAGTATAGTCAGGATCCAGCAATTTGCAGTATTTGGACGCAGCTCAAAAACGCTACAAGTAGCGTTTTTGAAAAAAAGTTAAAAAACTGCAAATCGCTGGATCCTGACTAAACTGCACGCAAACGCAGGGGAACGCATGTTGAGGCGAGTCCATTGCAAATGCATTGAAATGAAAACGCATTTGCACTGGATCCGTTTTTGCGTTAAAAAAACGTTCAGGACGCATGTTAAAAAATCGTAGTGTGAAAGCAGCCTTAGGCTGCTTTCACACATCCGGTTTGTGCTGAGCGGCACAATCCGGGTCAAAAACCTATACAACGGATGCGGTGAAAAAAAACGGATCCGTTGCATAAGTTTTTCCATGCGGTCCGTCTGGTTTTTGACGGATGCGGCTTGATACTGAGCATGTGCAGTGCCAAAAACCGCATCCGGCGTCCATAGGCTTGCATTGTGAATCGTGCCAGGCAACGTTCCATCCGGCTGCCGCATGGGCTAAATATGCCGCATCCGGCAGAAACCAGATGCAACGCAAGGCCATGCGGCACAATACGGCGCTAATGCAAGTCTATGCGGGAAAAAACGCAACCGGCGGCAAAAAAAAACTGTTGTGTTTTTTCTGCAGAGCGCCGTATTGTGCCGCACGGCAAAAACCGGATGTGTGAAAGTAGCCTAAGAAGCCCCCTGCTTGTTGCTCTTCCCTATCGTCTGGGCATTTGATTTTAGTGCTGGAGATTTGGGAGTGCTGAGTCAGGTGCTGTATCCATGCCCTTCTTCATGCAGCTTCAGCCAGTGTAAACTCGAGAAATGCTCAGCGGTCATCTCTGTTCGGAGTGTTCGGCCTGGACAGGTTGCTGAACTCTGATGGAATTTTTTAGGTGACTGACCTCAGACCTTGAAAGCAATGAAGAATTAATGATGTTTGCAAAATTCTGTGGGTGAATGAGCTGGGCATTATTATTATGTGTGCTGTTCTACATTCTGTAATGTCACATAGACAACTGTGGAGCCATACTGTACCTGTTTTCGTTTGTGCTCATACAGAGTCATGCATTGGGGTTTTTTTTTCCCATAAGATGCTATAGGACAAAGCTATTTTCTTGAATCATTGCTTGTAAGGTAGAACATTGCCATAATACAGCACTATAAGGTGTCTGTAAAAACGAATTGACCCTCCATGGTCTGTTTATCTGAGCATAGATGTATTTGCAATAAAAAGGCAGGATACATGGATGCAGAGCAGGGTGGATGGGGTATACTGAAAGCTAACATGCCCTATCCTTCAGAAAGGAGATGAAGTCAGTTTCAGCAGATGATGGGAATGATACATGATGGTGGTGACTTGTTTACACGCTGTAATTAAGCTTGGTGTGAGGAAAATGCTCTGATGTAATGGACCAGTATATCAGGAGTTCTGTGCAATCTCTTTGTAGGCCTGGCCTCCACTAAGAGCAGCATTATTACTCTTGACCTTTGCAGTGTTTATTTAAGACATAACACGCCCTTCTTCCCTGCTACCATTCTATTTACCTTTACCCATATGGAAGAATGGATTAACCCCATCTTGCACATCATAGCAAATGCAGATGCTAGATATCAACATATCCTATGTGAGTGGCAAAAACGCAGAGGAGTTAGAATGTGTATTCACTATATTCTAATAATCCTTTCCTCTTCATCATCAAACAATATTTAAATAAAAAGCTATTAATAATTGGAATATCTAAGGAATAAAAATGACAAAAAACTGCTATTTGATTAGCTCTTTTACTTTTCTCACTGAGACCTGATGGGTGAATATGGCCAATAAATACTACGGTATTTATTTTGCCCTTCCTAGATCTAACGCAATAGCTCAGTTCCTTATGAAGATACGTAGCCAGATTTAAAGACTGAACTAGCCTCCGAAGAACTCTCCAATTTACTTTCTATTTCTTTCTTCTCCAGAGGTCATTTTTTAATCCGTTTGACAAGGGCACCACTGACCTTTTTTTTATTTTTTTTTTGCCATACACTAGAGGTTTCAGATGGCCACTTTCAACATTATGATTGGTCTGTGAAACTTGTTATAGACATCAGCATCATAAGCTAAAACAATAAATCTTTCCAAATTGAGAGGGTCTTCTTTGTCTTGCTCAGTGGTTTGGTGTCTTCTATTGATATTGATCGGGGGCACATCTGTCTTTTGGCATAAGTGACTAAGTATTGCCAACATTTGCATGTGATGCCCAAAAGATCCTACATGGTAAACACTTTTTCTACAGATATATGCCATACATCTGTCAAACCCTTTTGTGTATCAAAATCTTGTCAAGAGGTGGTACAAAATAATTATGTGGCTATTTGAAATTTCTAGTGTATAGCCAGCTTTACAACCCTCCTGATGCATGGTCTCTTCAAAGGAGCATAGCTACCCTGTTTCCCTGAAAATAAAACAGTCTTATATGTTTATTATTTTTTTATTTTTTTTGCCCCGAAAAAAGCACTAGGTCTTATTTTCAGGGGGTGTCTTATTCTCGAGCAGACATGGTTTGGGGTAAGTTTACCCCCAACAAAAAGCAGAAACCCCCCCCCCCCCCCTTTCCCAGGATCATCATATTTACGTCTGTGTGGCTCACAGCTCGTCGTGATCTCCCAGCACGTCGCCCTCCCCTGCGTCTGGCCGACACACATACATCAGATCATACACTCACACATCAGGTAGCATAGACACACATTCACACATCAGATAGCATACACTTATATAGACAGACACACACATCAAATTCCATATCATTCCTCCCTGGGATCTCTGGGCTGCACGTTGCCCTCCCCTGCATCTGACTGACACATACATCAGATCACACTCACACATCAGATAGCATACACACACACATCAGATTCCACATCATTCCTCCTGATCTACGGCGGGTGCTCCAGGCAGATGTGCTGCACGCCGGACTCCCCTACGTCCGGCCGACACACACATCAAAACACACACTCACACATCCGATCGCATACACTCACGAAATTGCACATACTGGTAGAATCGCACGCACACACTCACCACATCCAGTGATACCACGTGCTTCCGGCCATGTGATCCTCCCACAGGTCCTGGAAGATCTACTGCACAGGGTCGCAGGTCCTTACGTGCGCCGAGAAGCAAGAGATATCACTGGATATGGTGAGTGTGTGTATGCGATCTATAGTGTGTGTCTGTGTGTGTGCATATGTGATCTGATGTGTATATTCTGCCGCAGGACCTTGATGCGCTCCCCTGCTCCCAGTTGGTGTCTCTCTTCTTTCTTTTGGTGGTGCCCTCTGTCTATAATGAAGTATCCTGCAGTATCAGAGGCAGCCGGCACCGACAGGCACCTGGTTGCCCCGTATGCAGCCACAGGCACCCGTTTTCACCGTAGGCAGCCACGGGCCCCCGGTTGCCCCGTAGGCAGCCACGGGCCCCCGGTTGCCCCGTAGGCAGCCACGGGCCCCCAGTTGCCCCGTAGGCAGCCACGGGCCCCCGGTTGCCCCGTAGGCAGCCACGGGCCCCCGGTTGCCCCGTAGGCAGCCACGGGCCCCCGGTTGCCCCGTAGGCAGCCACGGGCCCCCGGTTGCCCCGTAGGCAGCCACGGGCCCCTGGCTGCCCAGTACGCAGCCAGGTGCCCCCTCCCCCATTATGCTATGTTCGGATTTTAAAACACACCCCTCATTTTCCTCCCAAATTTTTGGGAGGAAATGTGCGTCTTATAATCTGAAAAATACAAGGACTGTGGAGGAAAAGACAGGCGCATAGGGTCTTAACTGATAAAAACAGTGAAAGGATTATAGGGTGCACTCACCTACAGATGTTGTGAAAGGTCACAACACCTAATGAAGCATAAACGCTGGTGGAGACAGCTGTGGACCCATAAATTGGAAACAGAGACTTCTATAGGAATTCGGGGATCATCGCCGCGCTTGTCACCATTCAATCCAAAAAGTTAGTATTCCAAGTCATTTATTTAGGAACATGAACAAAGACTACGCGTTTCAGGGGACTCTGCCCCCTTCCTCAGGACAATATATTAAGAATAATGACACAGAAGATCTTCTGTGTCATTATTATTATATTGTAATCCGCACAAACAGGCTCCCGTGGGCACATAGCCTAAGAGTAAAACCTTTTACTGGATAACCAGAAAAATATTAGCAAGCTCTCCGAGCACAAAGCCTCCTTCATCAGGCAGGTTTACAATACTTTAAGGAAAGCCCATTCCATGCTTTTGGAGACCAGTACATTTCTGCAGGCCCCATTCAGATGAACAGGACCATTGCAGAAATGTGTGCAGGACATCTACTCTCCACCGTTACTTGTGTTTTGTAATCTTGTATAACTTACATGTTCGGACTAACATTTGGCAGCTCCATGGTTCAGATACATCGGGTTATATGGTGCTGTACGTTTGGTTGAGTAGTATCTCAGGGTTGTAGTATAGCCAGTTAAACACAAGTGCTACATGTCCATCTGAATGAGGCCTTATTATGTGATAGTAGGGGTTTCCATGAAGTCCTAGGAATTGTATTAGAGGTTGAATACAGAGAGTTTGTGTGGGTGAGCTCCTGTGTTTGTGCCAGGGATGTCTAACCCACTTTAAAGAGGGAATATTTTTCTGCAAGCATTACCTATGAAATTTTAATAAGCCACAAAGTAATTTATTTATCACTTGACAGCTGTGAGAAATCTGCATGTTGAACATGCTGTTTTTCTGACTAGGCTTGGTGGTTATGTGGGATATATTTGGGGTTTTATAACTCTGTAGCCTATCCTTGTATTGAGAGATTGCTTCCTATACTTTTATTTTAACCTGTTTTTTGTTTACCTATAGGTCAAATCGTGACTGCCAAATAGACCAACATCATCGCAACCAATGTCAGTACTGCCGCCTAAAGAAATGCTTCCGTGTGGGAATGAGGAAGGAAGGTACTGTATTTGCAGCCTTTACTCAAGGTTATTTATCCCACATTTTACTCTATTCTTTTATTTTTGTACCAGTCATTAGTGTTTTAAATGAACTGTTCACAGTACAGCATATGTACATAGTCATGACATTCCATATTAGGCTGCTTTCACACTGTTTTTTTAACATGCGTCCTAAACGTTTTTTTGCTGCAAAAGCGGATCTTGTTTTTCCAAAGAAAAATGCATGCAAATGCATGTGTTATTTTACAGGATCCTGTCACTTGAACTTGTGGGCGGATGTTGGAGTCATGTGATCGGGAGCGAAGGGAACTGAACGAGACAGACAGACAGAGAAAGACAGACTACCGCATCCATTGTCACCGCACACAACGGCACTACCGCACCCATCATCACCACACACACAGGCACTACCTGAGTTACGTCACCGCTGATCGCGCAACTTCAGTTGCTGCATGGAGCTCACAGCGAGTGGCGGTGTTCTACGGCCACTCCTGTCAGCTTCATGTAGCAGAGCTGGATGCGTCGTGGGAGCTCGTGTGGATTACACCGGACCTGGAGGGGTATTTGGGGATTTTAATAAAGTGGTGAAAAAGGGTGTTTTTTTGTCTTTTATAAAGGATTTTTTCGGGTGTATGTGTTTATTTACTGTCACGTACAGGTTAATAATTTGGGGTGTCTCATAGACGCCTGCCATGATTAACCTAAGACTTAATAGCAGCTATGGGCTGCCATTAACTCCTTATTACCCCGATTGCCATCGCTGCTGGCTGATATTTTTAGGCTGTGGGGCTCCCCATCCTGAGAATACCAGCCTTCAGCCGTTTGGCTTTACTTTGGCTGGTATCAAAATTGGGGGGGACGGCACGCCATTTTTTTTATTCAATTTATTTATTGTACTGCACGATATAGACCCGCCCATCGGCGGCTGTGATTGGTTGCAGTGAGACAGCTGTCACTCGGCATGAGGGCGTGTCTGACTGCAACCAATCATAGGCGCCGGTGGGCAGGGGAAGCAGGGAATACGAGATGGAATAATGAGCGGCCGGCATTTTCAAAAGAGGAGAAGCCGCCAGAGCAGTGTGACAGCCGTGCAGCGCCGCACCCGTGATCGGTGAGTATGAGAGAGGGGGTGAGAGGGAGAGATCGACATAGAGAGAGAAAGAGAGACCGACAGAAAGACAGAGAGAGACTGAGAGAGAGACCGACCGACAAGGAGAGAGACTGACAGAGACTCTGATCACGCCAGGCTGGTTTGTGCCCAACATGATCCTGTCTATCAGCATGCCAACGTTCACATGCGTTTGCGTGCAGTATAGTCAGGATCCAGTGACGAACAGTATTTGGACGCAGCACAAAAACGCTACAAAAAAGTAGCGTTTTTGAAAAATGTTAAAATACTGCAAATCGCTGGATCCTCACTATACCGCATGCAAACGCATGTCAACGCATGTTGACGCGCGTCCATTGCAAATGCATTGAAATGAAAACGTATTTGCACTGGATCTGCTTTTCCTGCAAAAAACGTTCAGGACGCATGTTAGGGTACTTTCACACATGCGTTCAGCACAATCCGCTGCTATGGAAAATAGCGCAGTCCGTTAACGGACTGCGCTATTTTTCATAGACTTGTATTGGCGACGGACTGTGACGCAAGTGTCTGCGTTGCATCCGCTGGCTGCCTCTGAGTCGTTATTTTGACGCAGCGCCGGGAGGATGGAACGCTGCATGTAGCGTATTTGGTGTTGTTAATACAATGCACCTTGGAATCCGCCAAGGTGTCTAATTATTGTCTATGGTGGCGGATTCCACTGCTATGCGCTAAGCGGCGGAATCCACTGATGGATTCCGTCACGTTCTATGGAGCATGCTCAGCATGTCCAGCAGAACGATCTAAATCGTTTAAAATTACTCCTGGTCTCTCTATCTTTATCGGTCGGTCTCTCCCTCTCACCCCCTCTCTCATACTCCACTATCACGGGCGCGGCGCTGCACAGCTGTCACACTGCTCCGGCGGCTTCTCTTTTGAAAATGCCGACCGCTCATTATTCCATCTCGTATTCCCTGCTTCCCCTACCCACCGGCGGCTATGATTGGTTGCAGTCAGACACGCCCCCACGCTGAGTGACAGCTGTCTCACTGCAACCAATCACAGCTGCCGGTAGGCGGACCTATATCGTGCAGTACAATAAATAAATAATTTAAAAAAAGGCGTGCGGTCCCCCCCAATTTTAATACCAGCCAAGGTAAAGCCACACGGCTGAAGGCTGGTATTCTCAGGATGGGGAGCCCCACGTTATGGGGAGCCCCCCAGCCTAAAAATATCAGCCAGCAGCCGCCCGGAATTGCCGCATTCATTAGATGCAACAATCCCGGGACTCTACCCAGCTCATCCCGAATTGCCCTGGTGCGGTGGCAATCGAGGTAATAAGGAGTTAATGGCAGCCCATAGCTGCCTTTAAGTCCTGGGTTAATCATGGCAGGCGTCTATGAGACACCCCCAATGTTTAAAGTGTAAGTGAAAGTAAATAAACACATACACCCAAAAGAAATACTAAAAGATAAAAAACACCCTCGTTCATCCCTTTACTAATCCCCAAATACCCCTCCAGGTCCGGCGTAATCCTCACGAGGTCACACAACGCTTTCAGCTCTGCTACATCGGAAGCTGACAGGAGTGGCCGTAGAACACCGCCGCTCTCTGTCAGCTCCACGCAGCAACTGAAGTATGTCGCGCTGTCAGCGGGGTCGTCACTGAGGTAGTGTGTGCGGTGATGATGTGTGCGGTAGTGCCTGCATGTTTGCGGTGATGATTGGAGAGGTAGTGCCGGTGTGTGCGGTGATGATGGGGCGGTAGTGCCGGTGTGTGCGGTGATGATGAGGGCGGTAGTGCCTGCGTGTGTGCGGTGATGATGGGAGCGGTAGTGCCGGTGTGTGCGGTGATGATGGGTGCAGTAGTGTCGGTGTGTGCGATGATGATGGGTGCAGTAGTGCCGGTGTGTGCGATGATGATGGGTGCAGTAGTGCTGGTGTGTGCGGCGATTATGGGGGCGGTAGTGCCGGGTTGTGCGGTGATGATGGGGGTGATAGTGACGGTGTGTGCAGTGATGATGGGGGCGGTAGTGCCTGCGTGTGTGCGGTGATAATTTGAGCGTTCGTGCCAGTGTGTGCGGTGATGATGGGAGCAGTAGTGCCGGGATGTGTGCGGTGATGATCCGGTCGGTAGTGGTGTGTGCGGTGATGATGGGAGCGGTAGTGCCGGTTTGTGCAGTGATGATGGGGGCGGTAGTGCCGGGATGTGTGCGATGATGATGGGGTCGGTAGTGGCGGTGTGTGCGGTGATGATGGGGGCGGTAGTGGCGGTGTGTGCGGTGATGATGGGAGCGGTAGTGCCGGTGTGTGCGGTGATGATGGGGGCGGTAGTGGCGGTGTGTGCAGTGATGATGGGGGCGGTTGTGCTGAGAAACCTTGGCTTATTGGCATCTATTGCTACTTTGATACATATCACTTTGTTGCAGTACAAATACAACTTTCATGTTAACTACATTCTGTAATTCAGGGGTGGGAACCTTTTTTCTGCCGGGGGCCATTTGGAAATTTCTACAAACCTTCAGAGGCTGCAAAAATTTATCAACTTGAAAATTACCCTGCTAGATTTGAACAAACAACTTTGGTTTAAAAGGGCAAGCAGCTGGTAAGACGCTGCTGCCACGCGAGCACTGCGGTGCCTGGGGGCCGTAGAAAAGGTCATTGTCATTGCAGGCCACATGTGACTTGCGGGCTGAAGGTTCCCCACCCCTGCTGTAATGGGGTAGTGTCTTTTGAGTACTACACTACAAAATTGTTATATAATAGTTTTAAGAATATAACTAGTGATGAGCGGACTGGCAGATAACTGGGACCGGCGGGTCCCTGTTAACTTTTTTTTTTTTTTTTTTTTTTTTTAAATCCGGTTCCGGTCCAGAATCCGGTCCCCATATAAGTCCATGGGGATCAGAAACTGGAGATTAAAAATATTGGTATAAGGGATAGGAGCGCACGCGGAGTACTTAAGAAGGCTCTGTCATGGCTGTATGCTGCTTCCAGGTTGCGCATTCACTTCTGGAGCAGCTACTTAACCTTCATTGGATATGCACTACTTTCCCCCCTCACCAGCACCTGTGATTGGTTGCAGTCAGACGCGCCCCCACACTGAGTGGCAACTTACTGCTTCCATACGCAGGCACTATATGGTAGATGCCAGAACGTAAGGGCTCCTAACAGGTATGACGTAATTTGTCACGTGATGTGAGGAGGGGGTTTGGGGCTCGTATTCAAAATGTAGCCTGATGCTTTCCAGATGGAATAAACATTCTTTTTCTAAGTCCTCGTGGGCATGAAGTTGTTTATAATAGGAGCAGGGGCCTCGGGGTAAGACCCCAAGATGGGATGGGTGCATGGCGGAGGCGAAGCCACCCTTGCATGATTATAGTGGACAGGAGGAAACCTTGCCAAGCCTGCCAACCAAGCTGGTCACGCTCACTAACCAAGCTGGGCAGGCCCACTAACCTGGAAGGAGCCCGTACATTCTAGTCTAAACCCAGGCACTATGTGCGTCTTTATTATAGTCTGGGGTTAAACCGACATAGGGCATCCGATGCGATTGCTAATAACCTTCAGCCTAAAAATAGCAACCTGCAGCCGCCCAGGATTGTCACATCCATTAGATGGAAGAGCTGGGTAAAGCGCCAAGCTTGTCGCATCTAATGGATGCGACAATCTCGGGCAGCTGCAGGTTGCTATTTTCAGGCTGGGAGGAGGCCTAATAACCATAGGCCTCCCCATTCTGAGAATACTAGCCTTCAGCTATCGGGTTTTATCATGGCTGGGTATCAAAATTGGGGGGGATGGGGTGGTCGGGGGGGTTGCACACCAATTTTTTAAATTATTATTTATTAAAATAATTGAAAAAAAAAAAAACAATTTTGGTTCCTCTTATTTTGATACACAGCCAAGATAAGCGCAGGGCTGGGGGCTGCAGCCTGTAGCCATTGGCTTTATCTGTGCTGAGTATCATAATATGGGGGGGCCGTACGTGAATTGTTTTATTTATTTTTATACCACGATACTGACCCGCAGACAGCACCTATGATTGGTTGCAGGCAGACGCTGTCACACAGACTTGGGACGCATCTGACTGCAACTAATCACAGATGCCAGGCGGGCCGGTGGGCAGGGAAAACAGTGCGTCCAGATGAGTACTGATGAGCGGCCCAAGAAGTGATTGAGAGGCCACGGGAGCAGTTTACAGCCGTGATGGAGCCTTCGTACGTTTGAAGCGCTCGCTTCACTCTTATCTTCTTTATTTTATCCTTTAGTTTTTTTTAAATTTCTCGAGTGCCGCATCTGGATCCATTACCCAGGAATCCCGTGCTCGGCTCCTGGGCACCTTTGAAACCACGCATATCCAGACTTTTACAGTCTGGGTCCACCCATCACTAAACATGACAAAAAGTTGGAAGGTATTGAATTTACCGCAAGGGAAGGCACACTGTTGCAACACTGGCATAAGCACACAAAGCTTATTGATACCTGTGGAAGTGAAGAATGGTCCATCTGGTGTGATCCTATAGAAAAGTTACAAAATTGCTTTATGAAATTGGCAAATAATTAATACTGTTCATAATACAAAGCTGCTTTGCAGCTTGCTTTGTATGGGGCTGTGTAGCTGCCGGCCGATCAAAGTGACCATGCTGACCCCTGTCCAACTCTGGAAGCATTTGCAAACATTACCTGTAAAAATGTAATAAAAGACAAAGTAATTCATATACGACACAACGAAGAAACATGTGATATGAGTTTTATCACATTGTGCTATATTTGATTTCAGAAACATAACTACATGTTCTTCCATATTACGGAAATGGTACACAAGTTAATAAATGCATTCAGCAGTGGCTTTGGGCTAGAGTGTGTGAGTGGTTACAAGGACTAGCTGCATCTAGAAAACAGGTTTGTGCTTGCAGCAGATATTTCAGCTCCTTGCTCAGCAATCGGCAAGCATGTAACACGATGTATACTTCACTAAATATGTTGAGTATTTATCATTGCTTTTCAGTTATGCTTTGCTAAAAAAGGCTTTTTGGACGTGTGTGTTTGTGTATACACTGAACAAAACTATAAACACAACTTTTGGTTTTGTGCCCATTTTTCATGAGCTTAAGGCTCTGTTCACAGATTGCTTTTTCCTTGCAGATTTTAAGCAATACTGCAAGGAAAAACACATGCCAGCAAAGTCTACGAGAATCCTGAAATGTTGTGCAAATGTTGCTTCTTTTTTCCTTGCAGATTTTGTTGCAGAAAAAAGAGAATTGACAGGCTCTTTTTCTGCTTTTTTTTTCTTCTGTGTTTCTATATGTCAGTGCTGCGCTCACAGCACTTCGCCTCACACACCATGCATACAACATGGTCTGTGAGGTGCTGTGTAGCTCAGTAACCTGGGGTTGCATGGTGACCACCCAGTTTTATCATGGCAGCGATCAGGTCCCTGTGATCACATTATAGGGACCCGATCGCCAGGGAGAGGTAAGCAATTCCTCTCCCTGTCTCCTGAATGCTGCAATAGCATTGATTGCAGAAGTCAGGGGGTTAAACTGCCGGGAGCGGTGCGGGCATTGCTCCAGACAGTGAGAGCTGGGACCTGGCTGTAACATCAGCCAAAGTACCTGTGGCGATCGCGGGGGTACAGCGCCTGAATCCCCGCTATTGCCCAGACCATAATCCAATTGAGAATCTGTGGTCACACTTGAAGATTGCTGTTCATCAGAGGAACCATCTAATTTGAAGGCGCTGGGGCAGATTTGCTTTGAGGTGTGGGCAAAAATTCCAGTGGAAAGCTAATAGAGACTTGGCCAAAGGGACTTGCAGCGATAATTGCTGCAAAGGGAGGCTCTACAAAATACTGACTATAGGGGGGTGAATAATTATGCATACTGAAATTTTCATTTATTTTGTCCTATTTGTTGTGTGCTTCACAATAAAAAGAAAAACAAAGGGGGTGGGGGGAATGCTTTCGCAAACCACTGTATACATCGAGTGAAATAATTATTGAACACGTCACCAATTTTCTAAGTAAATGTTTTTCTAAAGGTGATATTGACATGAATTTCTCAACGTCGGTAACAATCCTTGCAATCCACACGGGCGATGAAATCAAACCATAGATGTCCTTAACTTGTGTAATAACCGGAAATTACACAGGGAAACATTTTTCAACACATGCAGAAAAAGAGGTGGAAAAAAGCCATGGAAATTTATGACACCAACTGAAATCTACCGTATCAGTAATTAGAAAGCAATGCCTGCCACTTATTGAACAATATCAGTGGGATCAACTGATGGCCAATAAAAAGGTGCCGCATTACCAAGGTGCCACTCAAGAAACAACATCTCGTGATGGGTAAAACCACTGAGCTCTCTAAAGATTTTTGCAACCTTGTTGTTGCAAAACATATTGATAGCATTGGTTACAGAAGAATTTCTAAATCACTGAAGGCTCCAGTGAGCACTGTTGGGGCCATAATCTGGAAGTGGAAAAACCTCATTTCACCATAAACTGGACACGACCAGGTGCTTCCCACAAGATGTCAGACAGAAGAGTGTGAAAATAATTACCAGAAGAGTTGTCCAAGAGCCATGGACTATCTGTGGAGAGCTACAGAAAGATGTGGAATCAGCAGGTACAATTGTTTCAAAGAGCGCAATAAGCAATGCACTCAACCTCCATGGCCTGTATGCACACTCACCTATCAAGACCCCACTGCTAAACAAAAAGCATGTTCAAGTGCTTTTAAAGTTTGCTCAACGTTATTTAGACGAGTCTTTGATATACTGGAAGAATAAAGTCGGGTGAGATGATACCAAATGTTAACTCTTTGGATGCCATAATACACACCATGTTTGGAGGCCAAAAGGCACTGTATCACCAGAAAACAAGCAAGCCAACAGTGCTGTTTGGAGGTGGAAACACCATGGTGTGCGGCTGTTTTTCTGCATGTGAAAGAGGCAAACTTCATATAATTGAAGGAAGGATGATTGGACAAATGTGCTGAGACATTTCTGATAAAAATCTGCTGCCATCTACCAGGCTCATGAAGATGAAACAAGGGTGGACATTTCAGCAAGACAATGATCCCATATGATTGTGTAGCGCTTTCTTGCTCTTAAATATAATTTTATTTATGAGCGCTATAGCTATGTAGTTATGTATATATAGAGCGAGATCTTTTAAATGATTAGTGTATACATGCATGCACGCAGGAGTACATGTGAGGTCTCTAACGTAACGGGGGCTCTATGGTGCTTGTAGTGATAGTTCATATCCCCAGGGTACAATAGTGGAATCTTCTTTTTAGCTACGATATTACAACTTGGTAATCATTGTGGGGTTTTGTTTTCTCTACACCACAAATTCAGTGTGGTAAGCAGTCATGCCGTTCTTGTTTTTCCTTCTCTTCAGTATTCTAGTCGTTTACATGTCAACATCATTGAGGATCTTTTAGCTGTGCTTTTAGATTTTCCTGTTACACAGTAGAGAAGAGCTGGACAAGGCAGGGTGTGTTAAGGCAGGTGACAACCGGGAGCAGCGCCTTCTCATGTTACCATATGACCTCCATACAGACAAAGGTCATGCCAGTGAATCGCATGTGACTGCTGTGCGTGTGACTGCACTTATGTAAGGAAGGACACAATATAATTGTGAATTTTTCAGGGTTCAGACTCTACTGACCTGATACATACGAAGACTGGCAGTAAAGCTTTAGGAATGATTTGTAATCATTAGCTGGGCTATGCTAGTAAATATAGAGGCATCCTGTAAAGCCATTTGCACACTTGCTGACATGCCGCTATATACCTGTAGAGTGGTAAATGTAAAGCTTTCCACAGGAGAAATCAGTCTGTAAATACTTAGGGGTGAAGTGAACAGTCTTGGTCCTCTTTCCCTAGCCTTTGTCTCTGTCCTCATTCAGATTGTTATTCCCCATCTGACTTTCCACTGTTGCCCTGC
Organism: Anomaloglossus baeobatrachus; assembly: GCF_048569485.1. Taxonomy (NCBI): domain Eukaryota; kingdom Metazoa; phylum Chordata; class Amphibia; order Anura; family Aromobatidae; genus Anomaloglossus; species Anomaloglossus baeobatrachus. The sequence goes on from NC_134353.1 coordinate 476,021,441, forward strand.
ACCAGTCAGTGTCTTCCAACATTTCAGCTTTCTGTGCTTGTTACTCATCAGTTTGCGCTCATTAACCCAAGTCTCTGTCCCCTCCGTTTCTTTCATTGTGGCCTTCTTTTGATGAGCTTAAAGTTCTGTGCCCTTTCCCTGCTTGAGTGAATCCTAAGCGCCCATTCAGGCATCAGAAAGTAAATAAAAGCGCTTTCTTCCCCCCTCACCTCCCTCGTTCTGCTGCCACTTCCTCCCTTCAGCACATTCCTCACAGGGCTCAGCAAACATGGACTCAACCAAGTGCAGAGATGGGGGGTGAGACCCTGATGACCTGAATATGCAGGAAAGAACACACTCTCAAACATAGTTACTGTAATGCCACACACCTATGTAATATAATTGCATATTGTGGACACTGAGATACTAAGCAGGATCTCTAGGGTGTATATGAGATATTTGTATGTACACTACTAATGTCTCTGCTGTATGTATGTATATGTACGGGCGGCACGGTGGCTCAGTGGTTAGCACTGCAGTCTTGCAGCGCTAGGGTCCTGGGTTCAAATCCCACCAAGAATACAAGGAGTTTGTATGTTCTCCCCGTGTTTGCGTGGGTTTCCTCCGGGTACTCCGGTTTCCTCCCACACTCCAAAGACCTACAGATAGTGACTCTAGATTGTGAGCCCCAATGGGGACAGTATTGCTAATGTATGTAAAGCACTGTGGAATTAATAGCGCTATATAAATTAATAAAATTATTAATATGTATGTGTATGTATTTATGTATGTGTATGTATTTATGTATGTATGTGTATGTATTTATGAATATGTATGTATATGTGTGTGTATATATATATATATATATATATATAATCTCCAAAGGAGAAAGAAAGTCGCACTCCAGATGATCACCATATCACTCCGTCTTTATTGCAGGGGAAACATGAAGGTACAAGCGGTGGGGAGGGCGAGACAAGTCATACAACGCTGGACGACGGCGTGCCGTTTCGCTAGAACTTAGCTGGCACTGGACCCGTGGAAGCTAAGTTCTAGTGAAACGGCACGCCGTCGTCCGGCGTTGTATGGCTTGTCTCGCCCTCCCCACCGCTTGTACCTTCATGTTTCCCCTGCAATAAAGACGGAGTGATATGGTGATCATCTGGAGTGCGACTTTCTTTCTCCTTTGGATATATTTTGGTCTTCACCGCAAGTCTGCACCATGATCCCCTCCATGGCTCCGTAGGGCTCAAGCAGCTGAACGTGTAGTAACACGCGGAGTAGGTGGTGCACCGGGACTCTTACCTCTTTCATATATAGATAGATAGATAGATAGATAGATAGATAGAGATATATATATATATATATATATATGGATCAGGATGAAGCTTTAATCCAAGCACATATCAGGGCTACCGGTGTTGAGGGAGGGGGTGAGGACGTGCAGCGCCGGACAACGGCGGGCTGTTTCACCAATAAATTGCTTATGTGCTTGGATTAAAGCTTCATCCTTCATCCAGATCCTTGTGGGGTGTGACCCTTCTTTTCTGTACTTGGATTTTGCATCGTCTTTACTTTGGAATACGCACCCGGATCTCCCCTGACTTATTGGGAAACTGTGACAGCCAGTCGTATGTGGATCAGCTGTGCCCAGTACTCCTCACTTCTGCTCGCTCTCTCTCTCTATCTATCTATATATATAATCTCTTAGTGTAATATGCTAGTAGAGTATGGTATAATGCACAATCATACATGCAGTTTGGGGAGTTGTGATAAATATAGGGAGCTCACACTGTTCTCTGTGCAGGCGGCATGGTGGTGCACACTGCTCAGTTGCTAGAGGTTGCTCCACTGCAGGGAGAGAAAGAGGTCAGGGCTGCTTCTACCAGCTCCAGAACTGTGGAAGGGGTCAGTGCTGTTTGTGTACAGAGAGGAGGGGGAGTCGGCTCTGCCTGTGTGCAGCAGGGAGTGGTCAGCTCTGCTTCACCCTGATGGTAGGGAAAAAAAGCCTTCACAGTTTGCATGTGTTTATGGAAGAGGCCCTGAAGCTCTATAGAGCAGGGCTCATTGTATCTATTCAGGGATGGCTTCCATATCTGTTTAGAAACTGTTAGCTTTTATACTGCACATAATATGGTGAGAACAAACTACGTCTGTAACCATGGGAAGGAATGGGAGTTGTTTGCATCTGCCCAAAGACAAGGAGGTGGAAGGTCACATCAGAGAATAGTAGATTAGAAGGGGTGAAGGCCACAGCTGCTCCCATAATGGCTGTTCCCTGCCCTCTGGAAGGAGATATAAAGTACGCATTATTTTTACTTATTAGAAAGTGTCTAGTAAAGATGTTTCTATATTGTACTAAATGAGAAATACAGCTTGGCTGTACTTCACAAAACTTCAAAGTTTTATTGCACTCAGTATGGGAAACAAACGAATAATTTTCCAGCTATTATGCCATGGCCAATAAAATTTAATAGAAATGATGATACAACGTAGAGACAACTTGGGTCTGATTGTCTGTACATACGTACAGAAGATCTGAGACATAGTGTAATAACAAATATAAATAAATCGAATACGATTGGAAAGGAGATCGTAGTGTAGTTAAGTGATGTAAAGGTTTTGAGGTCCCAAAATTGATGCTCTCCCTATCTCTGGACCAAACCCTTTCTTTTCACAAATGTTGGTGATCAAAATGCAATTGTATTATTTCCAAATCAGGTAAATAATGTATTCATAAGAACTGTTGGCTGTGAAAATATTTGTCAATAATTGTTTATCCTCCAGGTCACTTGGATTAGGCTGCTTTCACACATCCGGTTTTTGCCATGCAGCACAATCTGGTAAAAACCAGAAAGATCGGATCCGGCTTGTTTTGCCGCCGGATCCTTTCTTTCCCCCCTAGACTTGTATTAGCGCCGGATTGTGCCGCATGGCCTTGCGTTGCATTCTGCTTTTGCTGGATCCGGCATAAATAGCTGATCCGGCAGCCGGATAGAACACTGCTTGCAGCGTTTTTTGTCTCCGGCGAAAAACCGTATGGCACGTGCGTCGTGAGTTACAATGAAAGCCTATGGACGCCGCATCCATTGACATCCGGCATATGACGGAATCCAACGACTGATACGGTTTTTGTTTCTGTGCATGCCCAGAGTCTCTCTCTCTCTGTCGGTCGGTCTGTCTCTTTCTCGGTCAGTCGGTCTCTCTCTGTCTGTCGGTCTCTCCCTCCTTCATACTGACCGATCACCGGCGCAGAGCTGCACGGCTGTCACACTGCTCTGGCGGCTTCTCCAGCTTTTGAAAATGCCGGCCGCTCATTATTCCATCTCGTATTCCCTGCTTCTCCCACCCACCGGCGGCTATGATTGGTTGCAGTCAGACACGCCCCCGCGCTGAGTGACAGCTGTCTCACTGCAACTAATCACAGCCGCCGGTGGGCGGGTCTATATCTTCCAGTAAAATAAATAAATTTAAAAAAAACAGCGTGCGGTCCCCCCCAATTTTGATGCCATCCAAGGTAAAGCCACACGGCTGATGGATGGTATTCTCAGGAAAGGGAACCCCACGTTATGGGAAGCCCCCCCTGCCTAAAAATATCAGCCAGCAGCCGCCGGAATTGCAGCATCCATTAGATGCGACAGTCCCGGGACTCTACCCGGCTCATCCTGAATTGCCCTGGTGCGGTGGCAATCGGGGTAATGAGTTAATGGCAGCCCATAGCTGCCACTAAGTCCTAGGTTAATCATGGAAGGCCTCTGAGACACTTTCCATGATTAACCTGTAAGTTAACGTAAATAAACACAATCACAGAAAAATCCTTTTATTTACAATAAAAGACAAGACAAAAAAAATACCCTCTTTCACCACTTTATTAACTCCCAAATACCCCTCCAGGTCCGACGTAATCCACACAAGGTCCCACAACGCTTTCAGCTCTGCTACATGAAGCTGACAGGAGCAGCAATAGAACACCGCCGCTCCTGTGAGCTCCATGCAGCAACTGAAGTGAGTCGCGCGATGAGCGGTGACGTCACTCAGGTAGTGCCTGGGTGTGTGCAGTGATGATGGGGGCGGTAGTGCCTGGGTGTGTGCAGTGATGATGGGAGCGGTAGTGCCTGTGGGTGTGCGGTGATGATGGGGCGGTAGTGCATGGGTGTGTGCGGTGATGATGGGGGCAGTAGTGCTGGGGTGTGTGCAGTGATGATGGGAGCGGTAGTGCCTGTGTGTGTGCGGTGATGATGGGGCGGTAGTGCATGGGTGTGTGCGGTGATGATGGGGGCGGTAGTGCTGGGGTGTGTGCGGTGATGATGGGGGCGGTAGTGCCGCGGGGTGTGTGTGGTGATGTTGGGGGCGATAGTGCCGGGGTGTGTGTGGTGATGATGGGGGCGATAGTGCCGGGGTGTGTGCGGTGATGATGGGGGCGATAGTGCCGGGGTATGTGCGGTGATGATGGGGGCGATTAGTGCCGGGGTGTGTGTGCGGTGATGATGGGGGCGATAGTGCCGGGGTGTGTGCGGTGATGATGGGATCTCGATCTCTCTCGCTGTCTCGCACGCGCACTCTCTCTCGCACGTGCGCTCTCTCTCGTGAGAGAAAAAACACATTTACAAAAACAATTTTGCTGGATCCGTTGCATCAGTTTTTACACAATCTGCGACTGATCCATTGCATCAGGCACAAACCGGATTGTGCCTGAGGGCAAAAAAACGGATGTGTGAAAGCAGCCTTAGGCTATGTTCACATTTCCGTTTTTTTGCATCAGTCACCTCCGTTGCTTGACGCTTGTGACTGATGCGTTGTACAACGGGTAACAAGAAATGGAATTAATTGTCAGGAGAAAGCGGATTGCTTTGGTGAAATTATTTCGGTATAGAAACAAGAGAGAGAACGATCAGCTGATCGCTCTGAAAAGCCGGCCACCGGGAGATCAGCTGATTGCTCTGGAAAGCCGGCCGCTGGCTTTTCAGACAGATCAGCTGATTGCCCGGCGGCCGGCTTTTCAGAGCGATCAACTGATCGTTCTCTATCAGCTGATCGCTCTGAAAAGCCAGCCGCTGGGCGATCAGCTGATCGATCGCAAAAGCCAGCCGCCGAGCGGTCATTTCAGTTTTAAAACCTGTGTGGAGGGGGGGGGGGTGTAATTTTACATGATTTCGGACGTTCTGCTGGATTTGCTCAGTAAAATGTGACGGATTTCTGCACTGGAATCCGTTGCATGATGCAGGATAATGGAGTCCTGCACCAATAGACTTACATTATGCCTCCTGACGGATTCCAACGGAATCCTGCGGAGTGCGGTTTTTTGCCGCAACAAAAAACGTTGCATGCTGCGTCCCTCCCGCCCGATGGTCAGTCAGTAAACAACTGATGCGCCGCGTGGCGGATGCAATGACTCTGATGCAATGAGTCATCAGTCACAATCCGCCGCTCATAGGTATAAGTGAACCCAAACTGTATTGTTCATAGAGTGCTAAACCCCGAACACAGACTTTACTATATGTCTGGTCCCTTTTTGGGTTTGTCACCCAAATAAAGCTTGTTGACCGGTTGCAGAGCAGCCAAACTGCAAGCTTTTAGACTGAAGACACTTTTGGAGCCATCACAACCATGTCAAGTATCGGCATGGCTGTGAATTGTCAAGGAAATCACTGTTAAAAAAAAAAAAAAAAACTAAAAAAAAAAAAAGACGTGGGCTACAAATGGAAGTTAATTGGTAGTAAGAGCAGGATATTTATACATACTGTGTTTCCCAGTGGATCACACTGCAGTAAGACTCTTTTCCGGGCCCGCTAATTAATGTTCATGAATGTTCACTGCTTCCTCCACCCACCCACCCTCTGTGCCAGTGTCTGTGATTGGTTGCAGACTGCCATACATGCTCCACACCCTGTGTCTGTGAATTGGTTGCAGTCCGTTTGCTGTATGGTAGTGTAAAAAGAAATAAATACATTTTAAAAATGACTGTCATGACTGCTGACATATTTTGAGCCAGTGTGAGTAAAACAGCTACTGGTTGCAGCCCCCACCTATGAGCTTTACTATGGCTGGATATCAAAATAGAGGGGATCGTATGACTTTTTTTTAATTAAATATTTTTTTTTTAAAAAAAAAGCGTAGGGTCCTTCCCATTTTTGATAACCAGCCAAAGTAAAGCAGATATATAGGGGCTGGTATTATCAGGATGAGAGAAGCCATGGATATTGGCCCCCCTTAGCCTAAAAATACCTGCCTGTAGCTGCCTACAATTGGCACATCACATTAGATATGGCAATCCTGGTGCTTTACCCGACTCATCAGGATTGCCTTGGTGCGGTGGCAATCGGGGTAATATAAGAGGTTAATGACAGCTTTGATTTGTCAAAAAAAATGACAGCTGCTATAAAGCCCTGGATTAGTAATGGGAGGCATCTGAGACACCCCCATTACTAATCCTGTAAGTGAAAAGAAAGAAATAAAACACAAACTGAAAAAATCCTTTTATTTGAAATAAAATACACACACACCCTCTTTAACTCCTTTCTTAACCCCCAAAACACCCTTGCAGATTCATTGCAATTTATATGAAGTCCCACGACTATTATCAACTCTGCTATATCTAGAGGCTGCAGAAAGGGAAGACATGTCCACTCTCTGCAGGCTTCGGGAGTCACTGACAGCTCAGGGAGACCTTGCTGTGAGAAAGTAACATCACTCAATTCACCAAAAGGTCACACCTGCGCTTCCGCCCCGCTGCTCTCGGTGAAAGTGATGCCGGATTGTAAGATTGCAGGACTTGGCCAGTCTCTTTCTAAAACACTAGAATCAGTGTTTGCATCGATATGCAAATGAAGTGAAGGATTATTTGTTGATCTGAAGCCCCTGTCACTCCAGCTCTACCCAGGGCCCCGCCTCCTTCTTGACTGATGGCTCCTTTGCCTGAAATCTCAGTAGAGTTGTAGTGACAACGGCTTCAGATCTACAATAGGTCTTCAGCCCCATTTACATTTCTATTCAGACCCTGATTTCCCAGTAATGGAGGAACTGGCCATGTAAAGGTATTGCTGGAATTGTCTTTGAAATAGACATGCAAATATAAATAGTTTGGGTGTGAAACCCTGCTGACAAATATAATGTTGCTACACCAATTCGTTAGGGAATCTGTCAGTAACCTAAACAGCAATCCCAACAAGGTCAGAGGTCTATTAAAGGAGTTTTCCACTATTAATGTGACACTTTTTAATTTGTCCTAACTCTTCGTAACACTTTCATAATATACTTCTGCTATCTAACTTGCTCCTGTAAGCTGATTTCTCTGCGGCTCCTTTATAACCTATATTGATGCTTGGCTTTGATCCTTCCAATTTGGAGAGCAGAATGCGATAAAACTGAGCAAGGCATGTCACTTGTGGGGTTGTCTCTCTGAGAATGACAGCAGTTTGAGCACGCATGTCTAGATAACACTTCACTAGCGCTGCGATGTGCCAATCATACGATAGTATATCACAGGGTGATCTACACATGACAACTCTTGTCATGAAAGCACCGCACTGTATAGCAGGTTCAATGGAGAATGAAGTGTGATCTGGGCATACGTGCTCAGACTGTTAGTTGTAACTCACAGAGAGGTAGCTCCGCCCACATCAGTGACATGCACTGCTCAGTATGTCCAATTCTGGTCTCCAGACTGGATGGATCAAAGCCAGAACAAATAAAATAAATAAATAAATAAATAATAGAATAAAGGTATATACATGCCGCAGAGAGATAAGCTTACAGGAGCAGGGTAGGTATCAGAAGTATCTCTGTACTTGGCCACATTCCCTTTTCCTTCAATTGCATCCAGTCGTCCTATCCCTGCAGCTGAAAAACACCCCCATAGCATAATGCTGCCACCACCATGTTTCACTGTTGGGATTGTATTCGGCAGGTGATGAGCAGTGACTGGTTTTCTCCACACATACCGCTTAGAATTATCACCAAAAATGTCTTCCTCTCATCATACCACAGAATCTTATTTTTGATAGTCTGGGAGTTATGTTTTTTTATTTTAAAAAACTCTATGTGGGCTTTCATATGTCTTGCACTGAGGAGAAGCTTCCGTAGGGCTACTCTGCTATAAAGGCCCGACTGGTGGAGGGCTGCAGTTGTAGGGTTAAGTTCCACAAAGTCAACTGTATCTACCTACTGTATCTCTGGAGCTTAGCCACAGTGATCTTGGGGTTCTTCTTTACCTCTCTCATCAAGGCTATCCTCCCATAATTGCTCAGTTTGGCTGAATGGCCAGGTCTAGGAAGAGTTCTGGTGGTTCCAAACTTCTTCCATTTAAGGATTATTTAAGGATTATGGAGGCCACTGTGCTCTTAAGAACCTTGAGTACTGCAGAAATTCTTTTGTAAGCTTTGCCAGATCAGTGCCTTGCTACAATTCTGTCTCTGAGCTCCTTGGGCAGTTACTTTGACCTCATGATTCTCATTTTGTCTGACATGCACTGTGAGTCCTGTATATAGACAGGTGTGTGTTATGGTCAGGAGACCACAAAAGATCTTGCAAAAATCCCATAAAAAATGGTTCAAGATAATATACAAGAGTAGTTGAAAACTTAGCTGGCTGCAATCCACTGGCTACACAAACACAACTAGAAGTAGCGGTGTAGCGTTCCTAACAAACCTAGAAGCCTCGTCACTGCCAGAGAACTAACTTCAAAGATGGAATGAGGAATCCTGACTTGCCTCAGAGCAGCCCCAAAGGAAAGTGAAAGCCCCCAACATATAAGGGCGGTGATGTAAGAAAAAACACACAAATGGTAGATATAGAATTAAGCAATGTGAGGCCCTGCTAGCTGGATACAAAGGTATAGGATAGATTGCTGGTTGCAGCCACTAAAAACCCTGAATAATACTAACATCTGATCAAAAATTCCCTAAAAGATCACATGATCTTCCTCCCACTATATCAGGAACTCTTGTGCCAATACATTTAAATAGAATATGCAAATATAATAGAAAAGATCTTAACTACAAAAACACATGAGATACAAAACTCATTATCAAACAGGGAGTAAAAATTCCCTTTCTTGCTGGGAATAATTGGTCCTCCAAAAATAGTGCAGGAAGAGCACTTATTCACTTGCAAGAAACAAAAAGGGAATATTCTCAAGCACATATTTAGAAAAAATTCCTGGATTAAGCAGAAACGCCCTTCAGTGCAAATTCAGCCATTTAACCAAGCCCAGGCTAAGAGAGCAAAAAACTTATCAGGCATAGCTGCAGAACATGGGAACAAAACCGATGCAAAGGAACAAGAAACCGCTGTGGAAATTATTACTGGCATATCCAAAAAGGCGCTGAAGAAAACCTACAGGGAAAGGCAAATGCCAAAAGGCTGGAGGACAAATTCAGGACATCTTAAAATGGAGAAGAAACAATTATCACCGGCAAAGGTTAGAAAGAGACTGCATTCCTATATCCCCCCCCAGGCTGGACTCCATAGGCTTCCTGAAACAGCAATCATCTCCAACACCTGTCTGAGCAACAGATGCAGAATCAGACTCACTACCAGCACTAGCCACCAGAGGGAGTCCAGAAACACTCCCGGGAACAGCACCATCTCTGATGATATTCACAACAAGTGTGTGCCTTTCCAAATCAAGTCTTATCAGTTTAATTAAACACAGCTGGACTCCAATGAAGGAGTAGAACTATCTCAAAGAGGATCACAAGGAAATGGACAGCATGTAACTTAGGGGTACTTCACACACAGCGAGATCGCTACTGAGATCGCTGCTGAGTCACGTTTTTTGTGACCTCATTAGCGATCTCGCTGTGTGTGACACTGAGCAGCGATCTGGCCCCTGCTGTGAGATCGCTGCTCGTTACACACAGTGCTGGTTCGTTTTTTTATTGTTGCTCTCCCGCTGATAAGCACACATCGCTGTGTGTGACAGCGAGAGAGCAACAATCCTGAATGTGCAGGGAGCAGGAGCCGGCGTCTGACAGCCTGCGGTAAGCTGTAACCAAGGTAAACATCGGGTAACCAAGGTGGTTACCCGATATTTACCTTCGTTACCAGCCTCCGCAGCTCTCACGCTGCCAGTGCCAGCTCCTGCTCCCTGCACACGCTAAGTTAAGCGGTGTGAGCTGGTAACTAAGGTAAACATCGGGTAACCATACCCGATGTTTATCTTAGTTACCAGTGTCCGCAGCTTCCAGACGCCGGCTCCGTGCAAGCGCAGCGTCGCTTGCACGTCGCTGGGGGCTGGTCACTGGTCGCTGGTGAGATCTGCCTGTTTGACAGCTCACCAGCGACCATGTACCGATGCAGCAGCGATCCTGACCAGGTCAGATCGCTGATCGGATCGCTGCTGCATCGCTAAAGTGTGAAGGTACCCTTAAATATGAATGTCTGAGCAAAGGGTCTGGATACGTATGACCATGTGATATTTCAGTTTTTCTTGTTTAATAAATTTGCAAAAATGTCTACATTTCTGTTCTTTTTCTGTCAAGATGGGGTGCAGAGGGTACATTAATGAGAAAAAAATGAACTATTTTGAATTTATCAAATGGCTGCAATGAAACGAAGAGTGAAAAATTAAAAGGGGTCTGAAAACTTACTGTACCCACACACACACATTTTTCCAAGAGTGGTGGTGAGGCTGTGGAAGGTTTGTGGGGTGGAGGTGGAGCCTAGGCGAGTCTCGAGGGCCCCAAAATTTTGCCAATATGGGGCCCTGAAATTCCTACCGGCCCTGTATGTGATATTAATTTTTCATTCATTCTGAAAAGGTGGTATCCTGATTAGACTGTCTTTTCAAAGTATATAACTCAAATGAACTGTCATGGGGCTTATACAGGTAGGATAAAAGTAGGTATATTGTGGTTGTGAAAGGGTTACATATAATGACTTTGCAGATGGCCTTGTATGAAAAGGTCTTGTGACCTCTACCTTGCCCCTCCTAGATCTACTTTATTGTTTTTCCTAGTTTATTGGCATGGAAGAGAGATAAGGAAGCAGAGAACTGATCAGGGTTGTGTGCCTGTCTATATTCCAGCTCCTTTTCTTCAACAAAATCTCTATGTGCGAAACTTACTATTACTATTCCACTTGCGTAATAAATTAAAAAGACATTAATGCAGTATTATACCGCTTCACGTAAACTATTCCTGCCAATAATTTGCTTGTACAAAAGTACATAGATTTTATCGGGCTCAGAGAGCCATTATAGTTGTTTGTTACCATAATCCTCTTACGTCCATCAAAATCCTTCTGCCAGTCTTATTCACTGCTAATAATCCGCTCACAATGCAAAGGTTTTTGCCTGTGGCCCACTAATAAGGGCCTGTGTTTGGTGTCATTGATGTGTGGCATAACATTAATGGAAACATGGGCTTGTTCATTTAGATCAGGATCAGGTAAAAAACGGACAGATGCAAACTAGGGTTTCTTTCTGCTTTGTAGAGCAATTCAACAAAGGATGTTTTACCCCTTTAAATAATGCTATTAACTCAAGAGAAAAACATTTTCGTTCTCTTCTGTCACACCTCCATGGCATGCTTTACCTCATTATTGATCTTGCACATAAAGCTCTACTTTGGTGCCACTTTAAAGGGATATTACTGCTTCGGCAAACAAACTTTACTTACTGTATTAAGAAAAGTGATGGGACTCTACATTTTTTTTTTCTAAATGTATTAATTATTGAGGTTTTAAAGCCCTGATAGCTTTTTATTCTCCACAAAAAAAATAATAAATCTTTGGACCAGTGAATAATTTCAAAGCTTCGTATTGTTGAAAAAATATATAGAAATAAATAAATATATGCGTGTGTGTGTGTGTGTGTGTGTGTGTGTGTGTGTGTGTGTGTGTGTGTGTGTAATATATATATATATATATATATATATATATATATAAATACTAGAAGGTGGCCCGATTCTACGCATCGGGTATTCTAGAATTTACGTATTGTGTAGTTCATGTATGATTTTTGTTATATATATATATATAGAGATGTTGTTGTGTGTAGTTACCAAGTGTTTGTGTAGGCGCTGTACATGTTCTGGGTGTTGTCTGGGTGTGACGGGGGGTGAGAGCGGTGTTGTATGTGTGTTGCGTGTGTTGCGTTGTTTGTGGAGCGCTGTGTGTCTGTAGCGTTGTGTGTGTGTTGCGCGGTTTGTGTGTGTGTGGTGTGTTTTGGGGGGAGGTATGTTTTGTGCAATGTGTGTGTGTTGTGCGGTATGTGCGTATATTTGTGTGTGCCGCGGTGTTTGTGTGTTGGGTGTTGTGTGTGTGCAGCGTTGTCTGTGTGTGTGGGTGTCTGTGTAGGGCAGTTGTTTGTGGTTCCCAGTGTGTGTGTGTGTGTGTGTGGTGTGTTGTGCAGTGCGCGCGCGTGTGTGTGTGTGTCATCAGCCTCTCTTCTCTCAGCCTCCCTCCTCCCAGCCTCCCTCAGCATCAGCCTCCCTCTCCCAGCCTCCACCAGCATCAGCCTCTCTCCTTCCAGCCTCCCCCAGCATCAGCCTCCGCCAGCATCAGCCTCTCTCCTTCCAGCCTCCTCCAGCATCAGCCTCCCTCTCCCAGCCTTCCCCAGGATCAGCCTCTCTCCTCCCAGCCTCCGTCCTCCCAGCCTTCGCCAGCATCAGCTTTCCCCTCCCAGCCTCCCTCAGCATCAGCCTTCCCCAGCATCAGCCTCTCTCCTCCCAGCCTCAGCCTCTCTCCTTCCAGCCTCCCCCAGCATCAGCCTCTCTCCTTCCAGCCTCCCTCAGCATCAGCCTCCCCTTCCCAGCCTTCCCCAGGATCAGCCTCTCTCCTCCCAGCCTCCTTCCTCCCAGCCTCCCCCTCCCAGCCTCCCTCAGCATCAGCCTTCCGCTCCCAGTCTCCCCCAGCATCAGCCTCCCTAAGCATCAGCCTCCACCAGCATCAGCCTCTCTCCTTCCAGCCTCCCCCAGCATCAGCCTCTCTCCTTCCAGCCTCCCCCAGCATCAGCCTCTCTCCTTCCAGCCTCCCTCAGCATCAGCCTCCCGTTCCCAGCCTTCCCCAGGATCAGCCCCTCTCCTCCCAGCCTCCTTCCTCCCAGCCTCCCCCTCCCAGCCTCCCTCAGCATCAGCCTTCCCCTCCCAGTCTCCCCCAGCATCAGCCTCCCCAAGCATCAGCCTCCACCAGCATTAGCCTCTCTCCTTCCAGCCTCCCCCAGCATCAGCCTCCCCCAGCATCAGCCTCCACCAGCATCAGCCTCCCTCATCCCAGCCTCCCCCAGCATCAGCCTCCCCCTCCCAGCCTCCCCCAGCATCAGCCTCTCTCATCCCAGCATCAGCCTCTCTCATCCCAGCATCAGCCTCTCTCATCCCAGCATCAGCCTCTCATCCCAGCATCAGCCTCTCTCCTCCCAGCATCAGCCTCTCCTCTCTGTCCCCAGCATCAGCCTCTCTCCTCCCAGCCTTCCCCAGCATCAGCCTCTCTCCTCCCAGCCTCCCCCAGCATCAGCCTCTCTTCTTCCAGCCTCCCCCAGCATCAGCCTCCCCCAGCATCAGCCTCCACCAGCATCAGCCTCCCTCATCCCAGCCTCCCCCAGCATCAGCCTCTCTCCTTCCAGCCTCCCCCAGCATCAGCCTCCCCCAGCATCAGCCTCCACCAGCATCAGCCTCCCTCATCCCAGCCTCCCCCAGCATCAGCCTCCCCCTCCCAGCCTCCCCCAGCATCAGCCTCTCTCATCCCAGCATCAGCCTCTCTCATCCCAGCATCAGCCTCTCTCATCCCAGCATCAGCCTCTCTCATCCCAGCATCAGCCTCTCTCCTCCCAGCATCAGCCTCTCCTCTCTGTCCCCAGCATCAGCCTCTCTCCTCCCAGCCTTCCCCAGCATCAGCTTTCCCCTCCCAGCCTCCCTCAGCATCAGCCTTCCCCAGCCTCAGCCTCTCTCCTTCCAGCCTCAGCCTCTCTCCTTCCAGCCTCCCCCAGCATCAGCCTCTCTCCTTCCAGCCTCCCCCAGCATCAGCCTCTCTCCTTCCAGCCTCCCTCAGCATCAGCCTCCCCTTCCCAGCCTTCCCCAGGATCAGCCTCTCTCCTCCCAGCCTCCTTCCTCCCAGCCTCCCCCTCCCAGCCTCCTTCAGCATCAGCCTTCCCCTCCCAGTCTCCCCCAGCATCAGCCTCCCCCTCCCAGCCTTCCCCATGATCAGCCTCTCTGCTCCCAGCCTCCTCCAGCACGCCGTGCTCCTCTGCCGACACTCACACACCCGATCGCATCCACTCACACACACACACCCGATCGCATCCACTCACACACACACACCCGATCGCATCCACTCACACACACACACCCGATCGCATCCACTCACACACACACACCCGATCGCATCCACTCACACACACCCGATCGCATCCACTCACACACACCCGATCGCATCCACTCACACACACCCGATCGCATCCACTCACACACACCCGATCGCATCCACTCACACACACCCGATCGCATCCACTCACACACACAGACACTGACGATATCGCACATACGCGCTCACACTCACAACATCCGGAGATACCACATGCCTCTGGCCATGTGATCCTCCGTCAGGTCCTGGAAGGTCACAACAGCACAGTATCGAGGCCGAGAAGCAAGCGATATCGCCGGATGCTGTGAGTATGTGGATGCGATGTGAGGTGTTTGTGAGGTGTGTGTGTGAGAGTGAGTGTGATCTGATGTGTGTGTATGTTTTGTATGTTTGTGTGTGTGCTGTTATGTGTGTGCGTGTGGATCTTCCGCCGCAGCAGGACCTTGATGCGCTTGTAACCATGCGAGCATGGTTACCAACGTATCCACACCACTCCCGTGCGAGCGGGGGCCGGGGGTGGGTGGGGGGTGGGGGGGGGGGGTACAGTACTCACCTCCGTGACAGCCGTGTCAGTTCGGGGAATGCGCGGGGGGGGGGGGGCGGGGCCAGAGCTAGCGTGCATTGCGTGAGGGGGGCGGGGCGTGGCGTGGCCGAATTGCCAATGCCTGCAGGGTGTCTGTGGGGGGGGGGGCGGAGCCTGGGCGAGCGGCTGGCCAATCCGTGTGGGGGCGCAGCCTGGGCGAGCGGCCAATCGGTGTGGGGGGGGCGGGGCCATGGCGAGCCCAGCGGCCAATCAGCTTTGTGTCACCGTAAGGACACAATTTTGGAGCATGACAGACAGACAGACAGACAGAATAAGGCAATTATTTATATAGATAGTTTTAGGAGTCCAACAATGTAGACCAGCTCACTCCTGTGAATCACCTGGATCCTCAGCTCACCTGGTTAACTCCATTGTGCCCGGATCAGGACGTAGGAGTCCATCGATACAAATGTGAACAACAACAAGGCAGAATCCAGCAATAACGTGAGCAATCCAGGATGCTGTTAAAAAAAATTTTTTTATCCTGATGGGTGTGAGATGTATATAAGGTTCTATGTTTGGAAAGCAGATCAGATTCTGGACCGTGAAGAAGGCGGATTTTACCGCTGAAACGCGTAGTCCTATCTGCGCTATTTTCCTGCGATAATGCTGTTCTGAATTGCTTGGACCATTATATTTTAATGAATTTATGAATAAAAAGAAGGAAAAAAATTTTTTAACAGCATCCTGGATTGCTCACGTTATTGCTGGATTCTGCCTTGTTGTTCACAATAATATATATTTATATATATATATATATATGTATATATATATAAATAATGTGTATAGGCGGCACGGTGGCTCAGTCGTTAGCACTGCAGCCTTGCAGCGCTGGGGTCCTGGGTTCGAATCCCACCAAGGACAATGTCTGCAAGCAGTTTGTATGTTCTCCCCGTGTTTGCGTGGGTTTCCTCCGGGTACTCTGGTTTCCTCCCACACTACAAAGACATACAGTTAGGGACTCTAGATTGTGAGCCCCAATGGGGACAGCGTTCCTGATGTATGTGAAGCGCTGCGGAATATGTTAGCGCTATATAAAAATAAAGATTTACTAATTTATATTTATGTAAATATATATTTATATATATATATAAATAAAATTAGTTATTCACTTATATAGCACTATTAATTCCACAGCGTTTTACATAGATCAGCAACGCTGGCTCACAATCTAAATTCATTATCAGTATGTATTTAGAGTGTATATTTATGATATGACGGACATGCTGAGGCACAATACAAAGCTTTGAAATTATATATGCATAGATATGTTAGAAGCCTGCATACATTTGCACTTTACGTGATAAATTTGCTGAAACAGAAAGCTATATTTCAGGTTGAGCTATGTTATTAATATATGAGAAAAAAGATTTGCAAGACCCTTGTCTAGTGGTCACTTTAGTAGTCAGTGGCTACTGGACCAGAACCTTGTGAACTTCCTCATTCATGACATTGCAATGGGCCTCCTAATCAGAAGTGTGCCAGAAATGTAGTCTAGTAGGAGGAGGTTTCCAGAACTCTAGTCCAGGGCCATAAACTATCGATATGGACTATTGTCCAGAGTCCTGCAAATCTTTTTGTTCAGCTGTAATCTTTATGATCCAAGTGCAGCATGACCTACATAGCTGCAGCCTCATATGGCCAAGCGACTTGAAGTAGCTTCCAACTGCGTGGAGATTTGTTTCCCTGCCACTAGAAGATGGCTTCATAATAAAACTGTATTGTAGATCCAAGGAAGATCATTGTTTAGTAAGACTGAGTAAGATTAATTTACTATTTTCTCACTTATGTTCCTTTTTGTTTTTGTTTACAGCTGTTCAGCGGGGACGTATCCCTCCTGCTCACTCCAGTGCAAGCCCTACTACAGCACCTGGTGCTGCCGAATACTTTAATGGACAGCCAGTTTCTGAACTCATCTCTCAGCTTCTTAGAGCAGAGCCTTACCCAGCATCACGGTATGGTTCACAGTATGCTCAGCAGGGCAGTGTTATGGGCATTGACAACATCTGTGAACTGGCTGCCAGGCTACTTTTTAGCACAGTGGAGTGGTCCCGCAACATCCCCTACTTTCCAGAGCTTGCCATGGCAGACCAAGTTTCCCTACTGAGATTGAGTTGGAGTGAACTGTTTGTGCTAAATGCAGCACAGTCAGCCCTTCCACTACACATGGCACCTCTGTTGGCGGCTGCTGGGTTTCATGCTTCTCCTATGTCTGCTGATAGGGTGGTCTCCTTTATGGACCAAATACGTGTTTTTCAGGACCAGGTGGAAAAGCTAAATCGTCTCCAAGTGGACTCTGCGGAATATGCTTGTCTAAAAGCCATTGCACTCTTCACTTCTGGTAAGCTAGTTCTTGTTGGAATTCACATTTCTGATATATACCCCTATGTCATGCGTTACACCAGGGATGGGGAACCTCCGGCCCGCGGGCCGTTTGTCTTTTTCTGCGGCCCCCGGGCACATTCCCAGGAACCGCAGTGTTCGAGCGGTAGCTGGGCTTTTGCTGGCCACCGGCCCTTTAAATCCTAGTGCATGATGGAAGGAAGCGCACGCCCTCTGGGTAGATGCTAGAATGTACGGGCTTCTTCCAGATCCTTATTGCAGCGCATACATTCTAGGCTCAACCCTGGCCTGTGCTAGCGTGCTCAGGGCTTACCTTGTGGGTGGGGAAAGCAGCGTGTCACAGAAGTAGTGGTGCTGCAGATTTACTGGCCTCCCTGCTGTACATGCCTCCTGGAGCTGTGCTGTGTGACTCCTCCTCCTCCTCCACAGTGAGTCTGTTCCCCCTAGTGCTGTGTGTACCCCCTAGTGCTGTGTAAACAGAAAATATCCAGCATCCACGTTCAAGTAAATAAAAAATTAAATTTTATTCAGATTCCATTAAAAAACACGGGGTGATGCAAATCACATCTAAAACATAATCATCCTCTTGGACCCGTCATACAGATGGTACGCGTTTCGAGCTAATTGCTCTTAGTCCAAGTCCATCTGTATGACGGGTCCGAGAGGATGATTATGTTTTAGATGTGATTTGCATCACCCCGTGTTTTTTAATGGAATCTGAATAAAATTTAATTTTTTATTTATTTGGACGTGGATGCTGGATATTTTCTGTTTTCCTGTAGTTCACTGGCTTGGCCGGCCTTCTCATCCGTGCACCTGTTCCTCATTGGAGTCTCCAAAGACATGGGTGAGCTGATTTTTCTTGTACCCCTAGTGCTGTATGTACCCTCTAATGCTGTGTGTACCCTCTAATGCTGTGTGTACCCTCTAATGCTGTGTACCCTCTAATGCTGTGTTCCCCCAAGTACTGTTTAACCTGTGCTGCCACCTAGTGCTGTCCGTGCTGCCGCCTAGTGCTGTCCATGCTGCCACCTAGTGCTATTCATGCCCCAGCATCTCCTGTGATGGATACACCCCTCCTGGGATGTGTATGCCCCAGCCTTTCCTGGGATGTATATGCCCCAGCCTCTCCTGGGATGTATATGAACCAGCCTCTCCTGGGATGTATATGCCCCAGCCTCTCCTTGTATGTATCTGCCCCAGCCTCTCCTGGGATGTATATGCCTCAGCCCCTCCGGGGATGTGTACCCCCAGTGTCTCCTGTGATGTATATGCCCCAGCGTTTCCTGTGATGTGTATGCCCCCAGCCTCTCCAGTCTAAAACAAACCTGGAAAATTTCTGAGAAACATGATCAATATTACTGAACATCACAACCTCAACAAAGAGAAGCAGCTCCGGCCACCACAGTAAGGGTGAGTTAATTAATTGTTTGATCAAATATAGCAGGGTAGTTTTCAAGATGATAATTTGGTGCATACCCCGAAGGTTGGTAGAAAATTACAAATGGCCCCCGACAGTAAAAAGGTTCCCCACCCCCTGCGTTACGCTAACACAATTTATTTATTTCTGGCAGCTTAAAGGGAACCTGTCATGAGAAATGTCCCCTAAAACCTCACAGATTCCCCCTCTGCAGCTCCTGGGCTGCATTCTATAAAGGTCCCTGTTATGATTGTGGCCACTTTCTGACCTAAAAAAAGTGTTTATAAAGTTGTACCTTTTTTGCTTCTGATTCTGTAAATACGTCCCGGGGGCGGGCTGCCTGATGGCCGTTAGTCTGCCCCCTGGTCCTGTATGCCGCCCCCCTCGCTGATTACAATAATGCTGGACGCCGCCCCCTGCTACATCCATCGCCGCGCATGCCCAGTGCCCATCTGTCGGGGATGAGCACTGTGCCTAGCGTCACCGCTGGTGACGTGCACGCAGGGTTAAGATTATGGGCGGTGCTGTGATGTTTATTCCTAAGCAACCGCCCATAATCGCGGGGGCCGCGCTTGCCCCCTCGGCCTGCTTCGTTCTGCGCAAGCGCGCTGCTGCTGACCCCCACGTCACCTCCTTCCCATCTTGCCCCGAGGCAGGAAATAGATGGGAGGAGCGGTGACTACACCGATCAGGAGGAGACGCGGAGATCAGATTACCAGCAGCGCGCTTGCGCAGAACGAAGCAGGCCGATAAACATCACAGCACCGCCCATAATCTTAACCCTGCGTGCACGTCACCAGCGGTGACGCTAGGCACAGTGCTCATCCCCGACAGATGGGCACTGGGCATGCGCGGCGATGGATGTAGCAGGGGGCGGCGTCCAGCATTATTGTAATCAGCGAGGGGGGCGGCATACAGGACCAGGGGGCAGACTAACGGCCATCAGGCAGCCCGCCCCCGGGACGTATTTACAGAATCAGAAGCAAAAAAGGTACAACTTTATAAACACTTTTTTTAGGTCAGAAAGTGGCCACAATCATAACAGGGACCTTTATAGAATGCAGCCCAGGAGCTGCAGAGGGGGAATCTGTGAGGTTTTAGGGGACATTTCTCATGACAGGTTCCCTTTAATTTCTTCTTAATGATTTATCTTTTTGCTTTTGGTTTATTTATTTATTTTCATTTTACTTCAGATGCCTGTGGTCTTACTGATCCAGCTCATGTGGAGAGCTTACAAGAGAAAGCCCAAGTGGCCCTCACAGAGTATGTCCGTGCACAGTACCCTTCTCAACCTCAACGTTTTGGAAGACTTCTTCTTCGCTTGCCTGCTCTCAGAGCTGTACCTGCATCCCTTATTTCCCAGCTGTTTTTTATGAGGCTTGTGGGCAAAACTCCCATAGAGACACTTATTCGGGACATGCTTCTATCTGGAAGTAGTTTCAATTGGCCCTACACATCTGGGCAGTAGCAGCAGCCATTGGTGGTTAAATTGAATCCTCTTCATGGAGATAGCTTACTACACTTTGCTCTGTGTGAGACTCTTCTGCAGATTACCATGGCACTTCCAGAAATAATGGAGAAATGGTTTTACGGTTTCCCCAAGAATATTTCTTATGAATAATATATTATGGGCTGTTGGCTTCTACCATGTCTGAACAACCATTTTGTAAGCCATTATGTCTAGGCTGGTTGTTTTTGATAAAAGCACTAAATATGCCTCTAGAAATTGTACGTGACCCTCTAGTACATACTCACAGCTAACCGTTTCAATGAAAACCCTAGGAGTTTTTCGTGATGTTGAGTATGTTTAGCTCCGTCTACATCCTCTCTACCTCCTGAATGTCTACGTTTATTGTCCAAGAAGAAGATGGTACCAAGTGTGGAAACACAAACTACCACTTTTAAGTGTTTATCAAAGGCAGCTCACTGGAGTGCAACAGAGAATAGCCTACGGACCCTGTCGTTTTAAGGGCAGCACTCTGTAATGCTGATATAATGTGGTTGAAGATATGTCTAATTTTTGCTTGACAGTAACACTTTGAGCAGCAGCATTTAAATAATTTTTCTATCTTTTCATAGTAATCTTTACTTCCTTATCATGTCATTGTATTTGATTATCTAATCAGCAGCGCAAACTAAAACTGCAGGTAAATTAATAATTTTCCAATGAGCGAATTACATCTTTATAATAGTATATTGGATGTTGTATAAAACAAAGTTATTTTATTTCAAGTCCAATTTTTTTCATTTTTTTTTATATAAAGTATTTTATGAAAAATATAAAAATAACACCCTAAAATTTGATTTCCTAATCCATTTGCTCTGTATATGATTTGGGTTTCTGGTCCTGGACCGAGCAAGAGCTTAATCTATCAGAAAGTACCATTTATGTAATAAGGTTTAAATGTTATTTTGTGTTTTTAGAAGAAATGGAGAAAGGTAGGGTAAAGTTTTATGTACTGATTTGCTTCTGTTAACATATGATACTTCCATTTGTTGATCACCATATTCATTGAAGCGGTTTCCCTCCTTATAAAGCTATAGAATAGCCATCATTGATCATGGACGTCCATCATCAGAGCCACTTAATAATCACTTTAAAAAAGAGTAACAATGCTAAAGCACATGGTTTTCTGCAAGTTTCATTTAGGTGAATAGGAAAGTTGCAGACATTTCTGCAACAAAATATGCTGCAGCTTTTTTACATTACTAAATTTCTTACATTCTCTAAATTATTACATTTTGACAAGTATACTGCAGTTTGGTAATTCGGAGAAAGGGGGAGTGCATTTTGGTCTTCTGTTCATGTATTTTTATTCTTGACTGAAGCACTCAACCTAGAGATTCACAAGAGGTGCCCCGGATGCCAGCCAAGTAAGTTCACACTCCCTGGTCTGGCTGTCCTGCAGTGTGGAAGTAGACACTGGACCAGGGTGGTGCGAATGTTATTACTAACCTGTAACAATCCCATTTCTCTCTTGGGTTCACTGAGCTAACCTGTTTCAAATGTATTTCAAATGCTTTCTAGACTGCTTCC